>NC_053114.1:1432500-1732500 GCF_010015445.1 Perca fluviatilis
ACCAGCACAAAAAAAATTTCCGCGTTGCCGTTAACGCTGAATGGCGATACACGATATATAGCTCTGTATTTTTTTACAAAGTGAGCTAAATGTTCAGTTTCATGTCAAAGCCACTATTCACAAGCTTTTATTAAAACAGATTGTGATTAAATATAAAATGCAAAGACAGGGTTTCCTTTACCAGTTTGAAAATATACAGCTGCAACACATGTACATGAAAGTTATCTGAAATAAATAGTAATAAATAATCTCTGAGAAAGCTCCTTCACTTGTTTTCAACAACAATTACAGCCTGATTAAAAAAGAAAGAGGACGCCCAGATAGCTCAGTTGGTATATTATATATATATATATATATATATATATATATATATATATATATATATATATATATATATATATATATATATATATATATATATATATAGATAGAGGTTAGACTCAGACCTGCAGCCCTTTCCTGCATGTCAATCCCCCCTCTATCCCCCCTTTCATGTCTTCAGCTGTCCTATCAAAATAAAAAATAAAAAACGGCCGAAAGACAGAGACAGAGGAAGAGAGGGGGGAGTGCGATGGACTGAGTAGTTGCATTTAATAACTTCTAATGTGTTTTTCACTGCGTCGGCCGCAATAACAGAGAGTTACCAGCGGAAAACACCATACACCAATACAGGTTTCCCTCTCATACATAACAATATACAGCTGTATTAATAACAATTAAAACTGTAGACAAATTTCAGCAGTTTGGACCGGCGGCGCTGTGTCTCTCCATGTTGCAGGGAAGCCGTGTGAGTGAATGGGGGGGGGGGCTGTGTCTCTCCATGTTGCAGGTGAGCCGTGTGTGAGTGAATGGGGGGGGGGGCTGAGTGGAGGAGAGATCCAAACACAGGGACGGCTGTACAGAATGGGTCATGTAACATTAAACATATCCATATAAACGACTGTTGGAGACTGACCTGAATGAGACCTGGGGTACCACTGTCTCAACTTACATAGCATGAGTTCGTAAGCTGGAAATTCCACCACACTGACTAAGAGTTGGTGTTGTTGATGAAGATAGTTTCTGTTACTGGGGATTAAACATTGACTAACATACCACATTACAGCTGTTCATTTAGCCTGAAAATAAGGCTTAAGAATTTTATAAGATACTTTAAATTGATTAATTCGACCTAAATTAAGCAGTAGCCAACAACTTTTGAAAAGTTTTTGTTTTAATTTATAGGCCACCAAATGTTCCCACTGAGCTGTGATTTCTGAAATTCATAGTTCAGGGCTCCAGTAAAAATTTGAGAGTGTGCGACTGAATTTTACATCCAGTCGCACATGTGCGACCAGTGAATTTGCCCCCCTTTTTTACACATTAAACGTCGAAATTTTGGTACCTGAGAGCGCGTAAGCGCAAGCTTATCTGTCCTCTCTGAAAGTTGACAGAGAGCAGAGATCTGACACAAACACACACACTCTCACACACGCAGAGCTGCAGACGGTGCAAACTACGTCGGCGCTGCAGTTTTGTTGAAGTCACGGAAATGCCGATAAAGTGGTTTCAAGTGTGGTTACAGTTTTTCATAACTTCACGCAGACAGCGTTTGTTGCAATATGATATTAATGGCGAGCCGAAAGCGGTCGCGGTGCTGTTGACGTTACACTTCCTTGGAGACGAGCAGGCCCAACGGTGGTTTCTATGCCCTGGTGACTGACTGACAGGCTGAGGTTGTAAGGCAAGGTGACTTTATTTCTACAGCAACTTTCAGCAACAAGGCAATTCAAAGTGCTTTACATGAAACATTAAAAAGCAATTAAAAATGGTCATGATGAAAATAAAACAGGCTAAAAAATAATATACAAATACAATAATAAAAAAAGTATAAAAATACCGTCATGACAGCTATGGGGCTGTCAGTTTACCCTCTATGTTGCATCTTCAAAAGTGACACTGAATTTGAAACAGCACATTGTAATTTCTGAATCTATTATCAAAGTATTTATTAGTAATACAGTGGAAATTAGTAGAAATGTGAATATTTGGTTAGCATGTTGATTTACGGTGTGTGCCCCTAAATTTTCTGGTTGTGCCCCTAAAATTTTCAGTTGGTGGCCACTGTGCTCCTAGTGAAAAAAGTTAGTCTGGAGCCCTGTAGTTTGACAGAATTGAGGACACCACTCCTTTTTTTAACTCAGTTTCCAAATCAGGGTTGACATGTCACTGTAATAATGAAATGACACTGCTTCTATTTCCAAACTAGTTTCTAAATAGCCATTTACTCCCTTAACTTCTAAGGAAACGTGCTGGTTTCCAGTAAAAGCGATGACCAGCCTGCTCGTAGTGTTATCTCTCATGTGTCTGCACGAAGGATGTGGTTTGTTTCCTCACCAACCGATGGGACCACAGCTTCCTGAGTCAATAGCCAATCAGATTTTAGCTTCAAATGTGAAAAGTGTTAGCAGCTGAACACTTTGTTTGTATCTTATGACTGCTGTATGTAGATAGAACAACGGGTGACTGTGACTGTACCAGGATTCAGAATGCAGCATTATTCTCTGTCAAATCATTTTCACTCCACGGTACAATCGGTGACTTCTGGCTGTTCTGTCAATCAGCCAGCTGAGGGCAGCAGTCCACCAAACAGTTTATGGACCATCAGCATACACTCCTCTGCATCCCTGTCCTCTATGATCATGCCTGGTTCTGTATGGCTTTGCTGTTACAATATAAGACATTACAAACCTATTACATAACAAACCAGTGTTATCCATCAGCAAAGAGCTGTCAGCATAAGCTACGGATGCAGTGTATATAATCTGATCAAACAGAAAAAATGAAAGGTTGTTTATGCACTGCTTTTAAAAGACTGTAACTTAACAATAATGCAGGGGAAACCAAATCATCCTGCGCCTTGATCCTCCACTTCATTTTCTGCATTAGCTACACAGAGCCTGGTTGTGTAAGCCACACGAGAGAGAGAGTGAGAGAGAGAAATGAAATCCAAAAACATTCAAAGCAGTGAAAGGCCTGGAGTAATGACTGCTGGGTGCGGCTCAGACAAGTTCTAATATGCTGTGTGGATTCCTGCCCCAGCTGCTAAAGTCAACCAGTCACTCGGCTGTCTTGGGTGTAACTGGAGCCAATAACATTGTGTGTAATCAAACAAACACTCCTGGCCATCATTAATGAGCCAAGGCTAAACACACAAAGTGAGGTCAATGCAAGCAAAACCAGCAGAGGACATGGCATCTCTGGTCGGCTCAAACGTCAGAACACTCTTCTGTTGTGGCTTCAAAAAGGAAAGAGGAGAGGAATATTGGGAAAAAGCTACAAACACAGACTCTTAATTCTACTCTACAGTATATGGAACAAGTTGACCAACTAGAAGTGATGATTAGATACACTTCCCACTTGCTATTGTGTTTCCTAATGTTTAAAGTATTATTTGCTGCTGCATTGACCCAGCATCCTTGTTCTGACCAGTAAGTATTCGTTTTTCCTTGTGGTTGGTGAAGATCCTGTTGATTTAGTGTTGTTTGCATAATATCGACTTACATCTTACCATTCTACCTACACGGTGTGGGTGCATTGTACTGCATGGCTCTGAGCTACAGACTAGCTGCCACCTTCTGCAGACTACAGTACATGACTACACAAAAGATGTGCTGTATGCAATTCTTCATATGTAAATTGTTCTGTCCCTTTTGCACTTCCCTGTTTTAATGCATCATACATGAACATGATACAACATATATTATTGTTGATAGTGAGGTTATTTTTTTTACTATTATAATGTTGTACATGTACATTGCACATAGCTGTACATGTTGTTCATAAATTGTTCATATTACATAGCCATATTTATTCCGCTCTTATAAGGCAAATGCTAATATACTGGACATATTTATATTTAATTTATATTACTCTAAACCACTTCTGTAAACCAACTGTACACTACTGTCTACACTGCACTAGATTTTTTGCCCTGTCTAGACTTTGTATATCACATTGCACTTTTCTGCTCTTTGCACTTCTGGTTGGACTGCATTTCGTTGTCTTTGTACTTGTACTCTTGAATCTAATCTAATGTTGGTACAGTAGTAGTAGTGATGAGCTTCTTACCACAGCGGTCCCTGATGACCAGGTTGCGTCCTTCCTTCAGGTGGATGGTGAGCAGGAAGGACCTGGGAGGATCCCTGATGTTCTCCGACACACTCAGAACCTCGTTGCCCATCTCACACTGGACATGGACACGGACACGGACACGGAACGGACACACACACACACACACACACACACACACACACACACACACACACACACACACACACACACACACACACACACACACACACACACACACACACACACACACACACACACACACACACACACACACACACACACACACACACACACACACACACACACACACACACACACACACACACGATAAGTATACCTGCATTTCAGTACAGATTCTAAAACCACACTTTTTTTTTTTTAATAGCCCACTATACCTCAACAGGTTTGTTTTTTTAAATAAAAACATTTTTATTGAGATGGATACCCAGGCCAATGGGCAAAAAAGCTCTACGTTTCCATAGGTTTTTATAGTTCATTTCCAAATTCTGTAATTTCATAGTTTAATTTTTTGCCTTTTTGAGAATTCATCACTCATATTATTATATTTTTCATTTGTCTCATTATATTCTTTTACTACCAATTAGTAAACTCACAACAAGCTGTCATTTGGGGTTGAAGCACATAGGGACAGTTCTAATGATATGCTTGTTCACTGTTCTTTTGAGGAGAACAATAACAAATGTTTTGTCCCTCGTTACTACCAAGCCGATCCTGTAAGCGAAAGCTGTTGTGGGCTTTTTTTTTTTTCACAACTTTGTTACATATGACATAAGCTCTGTTGTTTCCTTCGACTTTCATTTATTCATTTCAAAATCACATGATCTTCACAGACTGGAATTCACCTGTTGCATTGTGTCTTTTTAGATCTACTGTCATGACCAAATATATTTCATATTATTTTTGATACAATATGAAAAGCAAACCCAATGGAAATGTTGCATGCTGTCTATGCAATGGATTATTTAATCACTATTAAGCCTCTCTACCAAACCAAGCATCTTTCAGAGAATAAACCGCTGTCGCCTGGAATCACCCGGCTCAGCATCCCAACCCTGCCCGGCCACAAATGCCATGACACACTGAGCTTTGAACAACACACCGCCCACTGTCCCATCATGTCCTGAACACTACACAATAATCTGGAATTAAACTTTGTGTGTGAGGCCAAGCAGAATGCTGCTGTCTACACGATACTCAACAACAAAAAACACGATCACAGAAACAGTCCTTTCAACCACAGAGATCAGGATAAAACCACCTACACTTAACTGTTCAGCATGATGTTATTATCTGTGAGAAAAATCCATACAAGACATCACAGTAGAGAATATTAAAATTATCAGTTCAACAACACAGAATCAACATTCAAATTGGATAGCAGCACTTACATTTTGGTTGTCCCCGTCTTTTAACCCGTGACTGTTGAAATCGTTATCATACTGCGGAGACAAAAAGATAAATGCATTTCATGAATCTATCATGTGGTGTATGAAAAAGTAAAGTCACAGTTGATAAAAGAGGAAGGTTCCAGTCTGCCAATCAGTTACAGGAACTGCTCTCTTTGGCATTTCTACCCCCAGCACAAATCCTCTGAGCATTTATTAAAAACCCCTGTACCCTGGGGACTGAACCACATTACAGACCACAGTAATGAAGGAAAAAAAAAAAAAGGGAATTTGCTTTTGTGCTCGCTTATGTGCCCTGTTGTTCAGTTCAAAGCAACTACAATTCTGAGCCTTTAACTCCATGTGGACTTTAAACCTTGAGGGACGCCCTAAGGAACAAAATTCAATTAAGTGTTTGAAAAAAGTACTGTTGAAAAATAAAGTACAGAATTATTCCTTGGTCACATAAACTAGGAAAAAGTGTGTCCGGTTGGTTTTTAGCAAATTAAAATATGCATCTACAAAAAGTCAGTGTATCAGAAAAAGATTGTTCTGTTTGTATCCACGTGTTTTTGAAATTCTCTCATGTAGTTCAAACACTTCAAGAGTTCAAGAGACCATACTCTGGGGCCCCAGGGCAAAAATGAACCCGATTAACTCCCTGGTCCATACACTGTGTACAGTACATTGTCTATTATGTACAGTAAGTCAAATCAACTTGATTACATTATTCCTATTCAAGATTCACAGATTCAAAATCCTTTATTAATCCCACAATGGGAACATTCACACTGTTGCAGCAGCAAGGGATAGGGGGAAAGTACAAGACACAGATAAACAAACAAATAAATAAATACAAGTAAAGAGCATAAATAGTAAAATGGTCAAATGTAATTACAGTATTGCACAGTCACATTTTTTTATTGCACGGTGTATCAGTCCTGGTGTGTGTTGTGTCCCTGTGGTCTACTGGGAGGAGTGCTGATTGTAGAGTCTGACCGCTGTTCAGTGCTGACAGAGTGTCCTGCATGGGGTGGGAGGAGTCGTCCATCATGGAGGATAATTTAGCCACTGTCCACCTGTCTCCCACCACCTCCACGGCGTCAATGGGGCAACCAAGAACAGAGCTGGCCTTCTTAAAATCAGCCTGTCCAGTCTTTTCCTGTCTGCCACCGCAATGCCACTGTCCCAGCAGACCACTCCATAGAGAATCCTGACATATTTTTAGATTGCTTTTATCCTATAGACCTTCAACAATTAATGTTAAAAGGTATCTTCAGCTAAGCCATCTACCTGTCTTAGACCCCTTCCCAACGAGGCTACTCAAAGAAGCGTTACCCATGGTTAACACTTCATTACTAAATATGATCAATATGTCCTTATTAACAGGTTATGTACCGCAGTCATTTAAAGTTGCAGTGATAAAACCTCTTCTGAAAAAACCCACCCTCGATCCTGAGGTCTTAGCAAACTATAGACCTATCTAACCTTTCCTTTTTATCCAAGATCCTTGAGAAGGTAGATGCTAATCAGTTATGTGATTTTCTACATAGCAATAGTTTATTTGATGACTTTCAATCAGTATTTAGAAAGCATCATAGCACAGAGACGGCACTGGTGAAAATTACTAACGACCTTCTAACTGCTGCAGACAAAGGAGTTGTCTCCATTCTTGTTCTACTAGATCTTAGTGCTGCATTTGACACTATTGACCATACAATCCTGTTACAGAGATTGGAACACTTAGTTGGCATTAAATGAATCGCTCTAAGCTGATTTAAGTCCTATTTCTCTGATCGATCTCAATTTGTTAATGTCAATGATAAATCCTCCAAGTACACTAAAGTTAGCCATGGCGTTCCACAAGGCTCAGTGCTTGGACCTATTCTATTCTCCTTACATATGCTTCCTCTTGGTAATATTATTAGGAAACACTCAATTAACTTTCACTGTTATGCGGATGACCCAATTATACTTGTCAATCAAACCATACGAAACCAGTCAACTAGCTAAACTTCAAGCATGCATTAAAGATAAAATCATGGATGACCTATAATTTTCTGATGTTAAACTCTAACAAAACTGAAGTTATTGTGCTGGGCCCTAAATACCCCTAAACACCTCCGCCTCCAGCACTACTGTCAGAAATCTAGGAGTTATTTTTGATCAGGATATATTCTTTAACGCCCATCTAAAACAAACCTCAAGAACAGCCTTCTTTCATCTTCGTAACATTGCCAAAATTAGGAATATCCTGTCTCAAAACGATGCTGAAGAAACTAGTCCATGCATTCGTTACTTCCAGGCTGGACTACTGTAATTCCCTACTGTCAGGTTGCTCAAATAAGTCCCTTAAGACTCTCCAGCTGATCCAGAATGCTGCAGCGCGTGTTCTCACAAGAACTAAGAAAAGAGATCATATTTCTCCTGTATTAGCTTCTCTGCATTGGCTTCCTGTAAAATCCAGGATTAAATTTAAAATCCTTCTCCTGACCTACAAAGCTCTAAATGGTCAAGCACCATATCTAGAAGAGCTCCTAATACCTTATTGTCCCACTAGAGCACTGCGCTCCCAGAATGCAGAGTTAGTTGTGGTACCTAGAGTCTCTAAAAGTAGAATGGGAGCCAGAGCCTTTAGTTATCAGGCTCCTCTCCTGTGGAACCAGCTCCCGATCTGGGTTCGGGGGGCAGAAACTGTCACCACATTCAAGAATGAACTTAAAACTCTCCTATTTGATAAAGCTTATAGTTAGGGAGTGAGGAGTTGCAGTGTCCACCAAACTGGCCCACCTGCTTCTCTTCATAATTGTTAGATTAATAATATATAACAAAAGTAGAGGGAGGCAGGCCAGCACAGCCCGATCCGGCAGGGGAGAGTTTCAAGCCCGAACAGGCTACCTCTCCTTATGACCTGTCTCTCTTAGTTACGCTGTTATAGTTCTAGACTGCCGGGGAACTTCCTTCCTTTGACACACTGAGCTGCTCTCTCCTCTCCCTTTCTATTACCATTTGTGTGCATCCCATCCCAGAAATGCTTGTTACTAATCCTAGCTTCTGCGGAGTTTACTCCCCGGAGTCCTTATGTGAAAAAACCCAGCGTATTTCCTTGGAGAACGTTGGCACCAAGATCCTGGTTGCAGCTGTCGCCGTGGCCTGCTGCACTCCCTGCTGAGCTCTGCGGTGCCCTGCAATGTCATGCTGCGTCCTGCTAAACCCTGCTGCTTCCTGCTACGTCCATCCATGCTCTGCTCGGCCACGCTACATCCTGTAACGCCCTGCAGCGCCCTGATATGACATGAACTACTACGACTACCATTTGAAGTCACTGTTCCATTATTAATGTGACTATTATCGCCACTGTTCATCACATCCCCAACCGGCCCGTCAGACACCGCCTACCAAGAGCCTGGGTCTGTCTGAGGTTTCTTCCCAAGAGGGCGTTTTTCCTCGCCACTGTCGCACTGCTTGCTCTTGACGGAATTACTGTAATTGTTGGAATTGTTGGGGCTTTGTAAATTATAGTGTGGTCTAGACCTACTCTATCTGTAAAGTGTCTCGAGATAACTTGTGTTATGATTTGATACTTATAATATTTTACTTACAATTACTTATAATAATTGAATAGAATGGCTGATGCCACCACAGAGTCATAAAATGTCCTCAGGAGTGACCCCTACACCCCAAAAGACAGAGTCTCCTTAGCAGATACAGTCTGTACTGTGGTGTTTTCAGTCCAGTCCAGTTTATTGTTCAGGTGAACACCCTATGCGGCAATAGCACTGCTTGTAGTGAATTGTTTAATTTCACAATGTAATGACCATCTTCAAACTAGATTTTGACACGGAAAAGACAAGTCAACTGCTGGCAGCTCTGTGAGGCTACATGCTAATGCTAACATGCTGATGTTTAGCAGGTTATCATGTTCCCCATCCTATTAAAGCATGTTATGTTAGCATGCTAACATTTGCTTATCAGCATTTAACACAAAGTACAGCTGAGGGTTAATAAGAATGTCATTTAAAAAAAAGGTATTTGGTCATGAAGTATCTGATGATGAAAAGCTTAGGGATAACCAAAGGGATTACTAATTATCCGGGTGGGGACTATATATCTGTACAAATGTCATGGCAATCCATCCAATAATTGGTGAGATATTTCCCTGGAGAAGTGATGACGTTTCAGGTTACTCTTCTTGATTTTGTGAAAAAGGTTTCAGAAGAGATGAAAATATTTAGTGTGTACATAATTTAAGATTAGAGATGGTCCGATACGGATATCAGTATCGTTATCGGCTCCAATACTGCCGAAAACGCTGGGATCGGGAAGTACTGGAGTTTATGAACCGATCCAATACCACGTAATAAAGCCCTAAAGAAAATCGACGTTAAAGTAGTTTATTTATGTTGTTTTTCCGTTATAACTGACTGTCAAACTGGAGAATAACAAAGTTCTGTGGCATTCATTGTTTGTGTTTGTTCATGTTTCACAAAGAAGTTAACCTGAGCCAGACTGACAAAGATAGAAATCATATCACATCCATACAAGGACAGTAGTATACAGTTGTTAAAACATAATAAAATATATGACACACTGGTATTGGATCGGTATCGGCCGATACGCAAGTTCAGGTATCGGAATCTGTATCGGGAAGCAAAAAATGGTATCGGGCCATCTCTACTTAAGATCTTACTGTACCAAATGCCATGTCCTTACAGTAAGACAATCAAGGGTGTGGTGCAAAGTCATAAAACAACATTCACTATTTGCGGTCATTGTTTTGGAGGGCCTCAAATATCAACTTCATCCAGCTCATCCAAGTTAAACTTAGTACATCCTGTGCAAATACACTTGACACCTCGCACCCGCCAATGTACAATGAACCAGCCCATTCGTTAGAATAAGTGATCTCATTACCTGTGTGTCACAGGTAAACAAAATACAATACAAGCCTTCTACTGGCAAAAGCTTTAAATGAAACTTTAAAAGTAAGAGCCAATAATTGGAAACTAAAATCTCTCTCTGCATGCTACCACCACTGAAATTTTAAATGCATTGCATTATATAAAGACATTTGCCTAGTTTGGATTACTGATCTTTTCTTTTTTATTACACTTTCAACATTCAACATTTCAAATGCATAAGTGTGTACCTGTGAGCTGTCCTGGGACACCTCCACAGAGGGAGGGTCTGGGCTGTAGACAGTCATCATCTCGGGTAGGCCCAGCTCCTCAGGCTCCATGCCCCGGGGAGGTCTGCAGGTTGTCTCTGGAGAGCTCTTGTCCTCGTCACAGAGACTGCTGAATGACTCATGGGAGGAAGCCCAGTCTGTGCAGTCTGCAGGCACACTTCTCCCCACTCCTCCACCAACTACTCCCATCGTCAGGCCACTCCCACCTCCTCCCAGGCCCCGGGCAGGCCTGACGAGTGGGGAGCAGGGGTTGCTGTAGCTGGGAGAGTCGTACTGTTGGGGCTGCATGCTGGAGGAGACGGGAGCATACTCGTGCTGCCTCATGTTCCTCATGTCGGGAACGGAGGAGCTCATCCGATGGTCCATTGGGTGTTCGAGCTGAACCAGGTGCTTGCCGGGGCTCGTCTTGTCTCGCCGGAGGTGTGGCAGCATCTTCTGGCGGAGATGCCGCAGCATGCCAGGCTTCTTGGAGTCCATGATGGGAGGGAGCTTCAGTCTGTCTGTGTCTGAGATCTGGACATCACCGACAGCTATAGTAGAAAATACAGACAGAGAAGAGTCTGAGGCTGGGATATACAGCATCTACAGCTGTGACGGACGTAGAGCTCCAATTCATCAGTGTCTGTTCTGTGACTGAAAATGTTCTTACAATTCCAAACAATCACAACTGGCTGCAGTCAGACTAAAATATTCTTCTGTTGGCCATTTGACATGAATTGTTATGAACATGCAATAAAGCTCCATCAGGAATTGATCAGCCCTCAGATAATGACAACCATTAAAGGATGACTGTATACTGTATATATGTGGAAATGAATATCCATTTCCAATTACTGTAACTCCATGGAATGAGAAACATACAATATGGGGGAGACTGATTTAAAAAAAGTGATTTAAAAGCAATAGTTGGACATTATGGAAATATGCTATCTAATAATACTGTATTTGCTTAGTTGCAGAGAGCTAGATTAGAAGTTTGAAAGCACTGAAAACTGAAAGCAGTCTGCACTTTTAAACTTTAACTTTTTGCACTTCTGTATGTGCAATGCCTTTTGTATATTGTATGTTTTAATCTTCTAATCTTAATCTTCATTTATCTTGTTTTTATTTATTTACTGCTGCTGCACTAATTGCCACCAATGTAATTTTGTTGTGTCCACACAATGACAAAAAAGTATCTTGCATCTTGAAGTTTCTCTCTCATATCTGTTAAATGTGAAGCTACAGCCACAGCCGGTTGGCTTAGCTTTGCATACATACTGGAAACAACTATCCTGGCCCTGCCCAAAGGTAACACAATCCACCTCTCAATCCAATAATTAAACAAGTTAGGTCTTGTTTGTTTAATCTGCACAAAAACCAAAGTTGTGGTTTAAAGGGTTATGTGCGGCACTTTTTCTTGCCCAGGTGTAGTGACTTCCTGCAGTCTCAGGCCACAACCCACCATAAAACCACAAGGTGTGGCGTTTTTATGGTTTAATGTCTGCTAATTATTGAGCCAGGTTAGCGGTTTCCCCTTATTTCCAGTCTTTATGCTATCGGTTGGCTGTAGCTTCATATTTTAGCATACAAACATGAGAGTGGTATCCATCTTCTCATCTAACTCTCATCTAGTCAAACATATACAGCTATTCCTTTAAGTCCTTAAAATGTTTTTAAGTCCTTTCTAAGGCAAATGGTCATCAATCAATGTTTAACCACAATCAACCCAGTAATACCCAGTGGTGCCTTTCGTGTAATGTGAACTCTCAGTGTGTTTACAGAATCCACACCAGTTCTCAATTGAGGAACAGGTGCTTAACTTACAAATGTCTACTGTAATGTCAGAGACCATTGCCTATTAAAGTAGATATCCGTGATATCCAATATCAGTTTTTGGAATAGAAACAGAACGAGCAACGGAGGAGGGGACAAAGGAAAGAAAGGCAAATTCTGTAGCAAACATCACACCTTCTGGACGTTGATAATGCCCAAGATAATCATAAAATAATAAGTCATTCTTCTAGACCAAATGTCAGCTGATTTTGGCAGAAAATTTGACCTCTACCATATTTATTTGATGCACCCATAAAAACCCAGCAGCTACCAGATTACAGCATGTGGAGCTGGAACAAATTGTAATCAATAACTAATAATGTAATAGGATCAAATGAATAATAATTTGGATAATAAATATTTTCACAGACTATTTTTCAATTTTGACTAATAATATTTCCAATGTTTCTGTTCTATTCAAGTGTCTAAAGTCAAAGTAAACTTTTTTTTATTTCGCAAGGGGAAATTCATGAAAAAGAAACAACACTTCCAATATGGTCAGTAGGGCTGTTGGAACAAATTCAGAAAGTCGAATTTTCGAATAGTAAAAAAATCAATACTATTCGAATGCTGAAATTACTATTCAAATGTGATTTTTTTTTTATAAATAGGTTGGCTAAAGTTAGCTAATGTCCGTCTTCCCATGTCACGTCCATAGACAGTTAAAGTAATGTACCACCAGATCCCGTGTCTCTGGACGGAGACCAGCGAAGGATATTAGAAGTCTCTTTTCCAGTGCTGGCTGAGCGTTACTGAGCAGCCTCCAACTGAGCTTGAAGACGTAGATGTGACGTGAGCAACCTGTCTGAAAGTTGGAAGTCTTCTGGTAGCTGTGCCGAGAGAAATCTCAATCATTCCCAATCTTACAGAGACGGAGAGCGTAGGTATATGTAAGGAGATAACATAGGCACAGGCTAATTATTGCTAACTAAAATGCTAGTTAACATCAGTAATATATTTAAACAGCTCATGTAAGTCGAAACTGCCTGCAAGCTTCTCCTTTAATATACGGTAATTCCTCTACTATGCAACAGTAAGTCTCGTGGTTATGACACAATCGTTAGCCTAGTTTTACAAAAACGTCTGCTACGGAGCCATAACGTGAGGTACAAGGTAACGGAGCCTTTTATACATTGTTGTGTTTCTTTAGAAATAAACAATGGACAAATAGAGTCTTTAAATGCTTCAGATGTAAAGTTATTCGCTGTCAAAGTGACGTCAAAATGAATGGCAGTCAATGGGATGCTAATGGTGGGTGAGTGTTTGTTAGCATCAAATTGGCACCATAAGAGGTACGCGTTGTGGAGAGAGGCTTAACCCCTTAGTCACGTCTGATGAACAATAAGTTACGGCAGTGAGAAATACAAAGCATTGTGAGCTAACGTTACGTACCGAGTAACGTTAGTACCAGGCTGCGGCAGGAAATCGGAAGAAAGACGAGAAATAGTCGTAACATGACTTTAAATTCGACATCCACCGAGCCAAAATGCTTAAGTTATCATTAGTTAGCGCGTTCTGGTTTCCTAACTGCGTGGCAAGTTATAGGAGCTTAGCTGGGAGCTTCATGAAGACAGCTAAAGTTAATGTTAGCTGACCTACAGCTGTCAGAGTTAGCTTTGACTTAATTTATTACCTTCTAATAGCTGTATTCTCAGTAACGTTACAATCTGCAAAAAACGGGTTGCTAATAAATCACTAAAATAGTAGTGACAGTACTATTTGGCTTAGTTATCAATGTCGTTAGCATCGTGGCTAACACTATCGTTACTTTACTTTATGACAAATCGTTTCGGCTGTGCTTTCTAACATGATGTCATTGTGCTAACTGAGCACTGTTAGCCTTTACAACAGAGCCGCTTCACTAGCTACACTTGTTAGATCATGTTTCATTCCAGAGTTCTCTGCTGATTTCTGTTGTCTCTGTGTGCTCGTGGTGGAATATAATGTAAACAGAGAGCAGCGTGTCAGAAATGCAATGTGCCATGACGTAGATCCCCTTCAAGGCCAGGCTGATGTTGGAAGTCCCTCTAGTGGACAGAACATGTAACAACAACCACAAGCTTATAGTGGCATTGACAATGCATAAGTGTACGACTGAGTAGTGTGGTACATATTTAACAGGCTGCATTTGAGAATTTAATATTTGAATATCAAAAAAATAAATTAAAATGGTATTATAGAGGAAGAGTGACGGCTCTAATGGGCAGTACAGACAATACAGTAAACGACACATGCAATAAGCAACCTGAAGAAACCTAAAAAAAAATAAAATAGTAGTAAAGTGCAATATTCACAGCAATGAAAAAAACAGTTAAAGTGCCAGGGAGTTACATAATTGTGCAATGATGCAGTTAAAACACCAAAGACAAGTAAGTATGACAGTAATCAGCATGCACAACACAGGATCCTGAAACTGAAGCAGTTAAATGGAATCCAATCATTGATTGTATTATTTACACCTGCGTTTCCTACTGTGTGACATGTCAAATTGTCTTAGATTAAAGGATGGATTCATATGAAAGTATTGCTGCTATGTATTTTCTTATAGTGGACCATAGAACAGACCCTAATTATTACGATTATATAAAGAAAGTGTCACCAATTCAGTATCCGACTAAATGTCTTCCTTACTGTTGACGAGTTATGGCGTTGAATAATGGCCAGAAAAGTGTTTTTGCAGAACATTATGTCACAGGGAAGTTAACCTTTTACCTTTTGGGTACAAAATGTCAACACTTCATCATTTTATCCTAACAGACCTTTATGTGAAATTAAATTTCATAATTAGCGTAGGAATTCTTGAATGCGTTTTTCAAGGTGTTCCTGAGATATTGCGTTCACAAGAATAGGACGGACGGACAACCCCGAAAAAATAATGCCTCTGGCCACGGCTGTCGCTGAACAGAGGTATAAAAACACACAAAAACTGCATCTCATCAGCAAACTCCTAAAGATCAGTTCCATCCTTCACATGGGACTCTAAATGCCTTTTTATCCAGCTGTATGTAACATCATAAAAGATGATTCTTTCAATATGTAGTTACATGTAATATAAGCTTCTCACGCTTCTCATGTAGGTGCAGTTTTTATAAGTTACATTTATAGCATGTACTGTAATTATGCAGAATCTACAAGGCTATCACAAATTAGAAAATGAGTGTATGATACGACAACACTGCTAATTGTTTTTTGCACACTTCCTCTTATTAGAAATTATTTGAGTATCTAAAATAATTTGTGACCACACAGTCTTTGACGGTATGAAGAAGACCGTGAGATGTTGAAAAGATTTTGTTACTTAAATGTCATACTGTATTTAATGATGGGGTTTACACTAATGCTGTGTGTGCGTTATGCCAGTGATGCCCAACCAGGGGTACTTGTACCTCAGGGGGCACTCCTGCAGTTGCCAGGGGGTTTGTGGAAAGATTGTAGGGTAGTTCCACTAATATTGAAAAAAAAAATAATAATGATTTGATTAAAAGAATATATCATTTATCACATCTTAACATTAAGTCAACTGTAACACCTGAACACTGTGTTGCAGTTTTGCAAGCGTGTTCAAAAATCCTCAGCAAGCGAGCACAGACGTTTGAACAGGTAGTTAAAAGTAATGAATGAATGGTTGAAATAAATTGCTAAAAGTAATGACTAAACAATTCAAATGATTAACTAAAAGTAAAGGATAAATGGTTTCACTACAAGGAGTTGTCCTTTGTACGATTGCTGATCAAACCAAGCTTACTGCATAAAGTGCAGTAAAGCCTGTGTCTTGACTCAAAGTGGCCATTTACACTGGGGGCACTAATACAATGACACTCCCTCTTCATTATGCGTTGTCAGCACAGTGCATAAAACTTATGATTTGGAGCAAAACATTTTTGCAAAGCATACTTACTCTATTACGCTATTATTGTACTATTATTTCAGATCGAGTTTAAATTGTCAACGTTGCTTTATTTGGCCATATGAGAACATGTCCCACTAGACGTTAGCCTCATCCCACAATAGAGTTAGGGACACACAGGTCGGAGATACAGGTTCATTTAACACTTACAAGTATTATTCCTGTTATTGTATCAATGAATGTGTTGTATAAAAATAAATCCGACAACACATAACAGTACAAACGTATGTCCTGAAAAAAATAAAAGATTTGAAACCACACCTCCAACTCAGGGTGACGGAGGAAGTGTATTTATAATATACCTATCAACTGTTTTGCATTATGCTGTACAGGTATTCTGTCCACCTTTTGGAGATTTGCCTAATGGGAGTATCAGTAAGAACATGACTGGAGTGCAGCCACAACGCAGTCAGTCTCATTATGTCAAACAAGAGCTCCCTTTACAGACAGCAGACAGACAAAGCAGTGAGTGCATCTAGTGATGCAGCATTAATGCGTTGAGCACTTTCTGATCTTCTGCAGCAGTACCTGTCCAGAGCTGGAGCTACTGCTTCTGACTAAACCTGCTTTTGTAAAGTAACAGCCCAATAATATAAGCCTCTTACTGGCCTCATACTTTGTATTGTCATTAATTGTGACGGATGACCTGCCATGTTATCAGCTGTTAAGGGGAAGTGGAGGAAGGTGGAGTGGGCGGTGGCAGATCAAGGAACCAGACAAAAAAAAAACAAAAAAAAGAAAATCACTTTTTCCAAAATCTGCAGAGACGTTAAAAAGAGAAAATTGCAGAAAGTAAAATACAGCTTGAAAATGTATAAGAATTTAAAAAAATGACATCTAATCTCAGACACTGATACCAAACTACAACATAAACAATACCAGCAAGTAATCAAAGTTTTCACTGACATATTCTTTCCAGGGACTTTAGTATGAACAGTTACAGCTAAAGGTGGGCTGAAATAGTTTTCCCAGGAAGTAGTCTACATTCACTTTTCTCTATATCTAGTTTGGAGAATATGTGTAAACTAAAGACTCAGATATCCTACATTCAGAATTGTCTAGCCTGACCCAAATACAAGGATTAAATGTGGGATCACTGTAAGGGTGAGAGAGACACAGCAGGCAGAAAAAAAAAAAAAGGATGACGGCCACTGATAGGCCTGACTGCTGCCTGACTGCAGATCTGTCTATTATTCGAGTGACGATTGATTGAGAGGAATAGTTTATCTGAAGTAGACCATTTTGTCATGATCTACTGGTCCACAAGGGTTTCAACATATTAATTGTGTTGAAATGGTTACAACATGTTACCATTTGAGGTAACAGTTAACAGTCAGTGAAATAAAATAAAGACATTTTCCAATGTCCATGTATCACAATCTAGGAGCTGCAAAGATTAACTGATTGAAGTTGTCAACTATTTTACTAATTAATCGCCCCAACCATTTTGATAATCACTCAATTTAACTCATTTTTTATGACAAAAATGACAGTGTAAAGTAAAAGTGGCTGCTCATAGTGACAACCCAACAGAGAAGTATTACCCAACTTCACTCAGAGCTACTGAACTACTAGTGTTTCAGCATTTTTTCAGCTCATTGTGTTCGTTTTCTGCAAGAAAACTCTAAAATCCACTGGACGCTACCTGGCCACGCAAAAACAACAGCCAGACAAAGTTAGAGACTAGCTTGTGAAGTTAGTGGAGCACTTAGCAGTTGCAGAGCCAGATCTTTTCCTCAGGAGTTGGTGGAGACACAAAATATTAAAAGCAGAGTGAATATTCAGTTTACAGTCGTCAGGTGGACAGAAATGCAACAAATGAACACACATGAATTTGTCTAAGGGATGTGTAAATAAGCAGCTGTGAATAAGTTCACCTTATCAACTGGAGGTTTTGTTTTGTTTCTGCTTTTGAACCAGCTTTGGATCTTAACAATATGGGTAGTATGTGTAAATGAACTATAGTAAACTTCCCTACATCTTGCCAGTGCTCAGATCTCCGTGATCGTCTCCTGTTAATCCAGAAAAGGAGCCCTGAAGGAAACAGGAAAGTAAAATGTCTTTTGTCTACAATTATTACTGGTCACAGGTGACAAACCAGTTAACCTGCCTGACTGCCTACAGGGCTAAAAAGCCTGCATCTCTCTCTCGTCATTGCTTCTGATTGGTATGGTGTTTCACTACTTGACACTCATGCCAGAGCATCTTACAACCAATTTATGTTTATAGGATCAACAGAAATGAGATCAAAAGGTCAATGGAAGTAGCAGATAAGTCTATGACCCCAGAAACTAAACAATGAGGAGAAAAGTGTTTAGGCATTGGTGGCATTCAGCAAATATTTTAGCCTAATATTTTTACATGGTTGCTGCAAAATCAGTTCTAGCATAGAATTTCTAATATAAGAAGAAGTTCCACTCCCTTGTTACTTCCGGCTTCTGAACTGGTTGCAGTTCCACCAGAGTTCCATATAGGGGGCGCTCACAGGCCAGTGCAGAATGAATGGGGCTCTATGGCGCTATACCCCTCAAAATCCATTTTTCTCAGGATTAAATTTTTTGTCTAGTAATTTGAATGTTGCATTTGAAAGGGAGGCTAAGAAAATACACACTGCTTGGTGTTCGATTTTTTTAAAGTCGTTTTTTGTTCTAAAAAGCCTTTTAAAATGTTAATGACGTCATACACATATACGGCCAGAGATACTGCTTTACGGCAAGCTCTGAGTCCCTTCCTTTGTTCTCTCGAGGCATCGACAACACAGCTGACAGGTTCGGCTCTCCCTGTTAATACACGTGCTAGAAAGAGGTTTGCTGATGTTTTAAAGACCACACCGAAATATTCACTCTGATATTCAGGCTCTGCTTTGGATCTCCGATCTTAATCACTCCTTCACTGACCAATCAGCATTCATTAGCAGAATGCTAGCGTGTTATGGGAAACAACGACTCCCCCTGTAAGAAATCAAAAGGACATAAGTACTCGTTCATTCAACTTTCGACCTATAACTCATGTTGAACTTGCAAAAACTACAATAAAATCTGAGGTTTCTCAACAACAATCGACAAAGAGACACATTTAGCCGTCTAGCTCCATAGAGTCCCATTCATTCTGCACTGGACCACGATCCCCCCAGTGGAACTATGGTGGAACTGCAACCAAATTCGGTACAATGGGGCTGAATAGGGAGTGGAACGGCTTTCCGTAGACTGGCTTTGGTTCTAGCCAATATCTACATTACACTACTATTCTCAAGCACACTTTGGTAACTGACTGATGGTGAACTTGTTAGACTGTTTCTGTCTCCCCCATGAGGAATTTTAAGTAATGACAACACCAATGTTGTTGAATCCACATGATACAAGCCTTACGTAATCGCACCAATAGCCAAGGAGGACACAGAGAATTAAAAAAACATGATGGATTCTTCAGAAGAGGTCATTATCTTCACTCGAGTTTCTGCGCGCAAAAGTCACCGGACGCCCCAATCTTCTGAACATAGTCACACTGAGAAATCCAGAGAGAGTTGTGTGGAGCTGATAGACTTAATTAGCTTTGTAGCAACTCATTTGGCAATGGCTTGAATGTGACGGACGTTCATTAATATCAAAAAGTTACGCAAGTTAAGCTTGAATGCGCTGTTTACAAGTCCAAAGAATGCTTCCAAAACCCAAATAATACCACCATATCCCACATGTCTTAATCGGATATGCCGAAACTGAAAAAAGGCCCTATTCGGAATATCCAAACGGAATATGCTGTTTATGTGACCTGTATCAAATTTGGAATGTTGTCATATCTGGAATAATAGTGGAATATAAGTGTGCATGTAAAAATACTCACTGAGAAGGGTTTACAGAGAGCATCATAGGAGAACAAAATGACCACAATAACCATGTATACAGTAATACTAAAGTGTCGTCGAGCGGGACCCTGGAACCCTGATTTGACTATGAAATGAGTTAAGCTTAAATTGTGTAATCCTGTAGGTAACAGTCCATTGCTGGGCTCTGGTGTAATTATGTAACTAATATACAAGCAGGTGGCCACACAGCTGAGTGGGCCATAACATTCATTTGAACAGCCAGTCAAGCCAGAGGGGTCATTCAGACTTAACCTGGACTAAACAGATGCAATGTGAATGTACACACACAGCTGGCCAGATATGTTCAGACCAGACTGCATTCCAATTTGCTAATGGGGAGAACTCCACTTTCATCAAGTCTTGATTTAAAAACAGTGCCTGTTCAACTTTATATAGCAAATTACATTGCGTTCAGAGTGCATCCCTACTGCCATCCCATTCTGGGGACACTGAAGGCTGTGACGCAAAGCCAGCCCAGTTCAAGGTGCCTCTGCCGACGCATCCATTCTTTCTGCAGTGCAAACAGCCTTGTCCAAAAAACCCTCACTAACTTCACTGTCAACACATTTTGGTCATTTATCTGACCCTCTTATGTAAAGAGAAATTCAGCTAGATGGCCAAAACAAACAAGATTAGTCTACTAGATCAGGATGAACAAGCAGCCAATAGTGCAAAAGTCAAATGTCACAGCTTTAAACAAACTGCAACCACAAACCTAACACAATGATGCATGAAGACAAAAATTATGAAAAGAAAGAAAATGGGCTGACTGGATCAGAAAATGAGATCCAACAAGCAATTCTTCCTCACATGCAGGCTCATTAGAATATACCCCCACCCCATCTCAGCATCTCCACCCACGGCTTGAGAACTACCTCACTATAACGGTGCCTGACATTTATTGTTCAAAATGGGGGGGAATTCCCCCTTTAAATGCTTTACATTGGGGGTATTTATACACTTTCAGGTAGGTTCAACAGATCACAAAACAGATCACAAAACTCCCGGTTTGGATCACGGTTTTGAGTCACGGATTGGATCAATTTTCGGATCAACAAATTCAAGCAGTCAGATATTTATGAACTCCCTTTCTCAAAGGCAGAGCAGGATACCCAGGGCTCGGTTTACACCTATCACCATTTCTAGCCACTGGGGGACCATAGGCATGTTAAAAAACCTCATAAAAGAGAAATATTCATACCATGGGACCTTTAAACGACAAAAACAGATGAGAAAAGGGTATTCATTCTTATTCAGTTTAAGATTATGCATCGCTTCTATTGGACTCCCTCCAGATTGTTTAGACTTGGATTAAGAGACACACCAAATTGTTGGAAATATAAGAGGATGGCCTATTACTTCATGTCCTATGGTCCTGTGATGAGGTCCAGGAATTTTGGACAGGGATACATGATAACCTATGTAAGATTGCAGGTAGCCAGGTTCCATTCAGCCCAAGATTATTTGTTCTGGGAGATGGGTCAATCCTAAACAGAATAGATAAGCACATAAGAAGTTGGGTCCAAACCAGTTTAATGATAGCCAGACAGATTCTTCTGAGAGGATGGAGGAACGAAGGGGTACCTTCATTCCAAGAATGGGCTGGCGAGATGACGAGAGTAGCAGCATTTGAAAAAAATGTCATACAAACAGTTTGCAAGATTAAGTGTTTACACAAAAAAATGGGGGAAATACCTGAGCTCTTTGGAGGGCTCCTAGGATGCCATGTACTGGAGGATAGACGTATGCAATGTGCTTACGGTGTTATCATATGTACATAATGTTTATTTGGTTTACAGTTTGTTTATGTTATTTTGTAGTATTGAATATTATGGCAATTATTTCATCTTGTCTTAAATTTTGTATAGGGGGGTGGTGATGGCGAGTGGGGGGGTTCAGATAGGGAGGAGACGCGTTTATGTCGTGAGATGTAGGTTTTGTGTTAAAAATAAAAAATGTTAATCCTAAAATGCCTCACACTGGGGGTATTTATACACTTTCAGGGGGATACTACTTGTGAGCTTAATTACAGGTCTTACTTGTCCTATTTAACCTCAGATTGCATTTCATCACTCTCTTCCAACTTGTGCTATTCTCTGAACTAGATTGCTGTAATTTGTTGTCTCTTTCTCCTTCTCTCTTAGTGCTATCTCTTTGAGCTGCACCTCCTTTGCCTTCACCTCTATGCTTCTACTGATAACAGTGTACGTGCCTACAAGGATTATAAGACATTTCAAGAAAGACCATTTCTATTGCTGGTATAGGAGCATGAAGAGTGACCACTGCAAATTAAAGAGGACACTATAAAAGAGCTATAAACGGATGAAATGTTGTATATGCGCAAACATCAACTGAAAAAATATGCATTTGGGGGTGGCAGTAGCTCAGTCCAGCCAAGGTGCCCTTAAGCAAGGCACCGAACCCCCAACCGCTCAGGATGCCTGTCCATGGGCAGCCGCAGCACCTCTCACTGACATCTCTCCATTTGTGCATGTATAGGTCCTGAACATGTGTGTGTATTTCAGGCCTGAGTGTAATGTGTATTCTAGAAAACAGAGTGAGAAATTGTAATTTAATAAAATATGGTAAAACAAACAAAGAAAAACATTTGGGATTGTAATGCTGGTAATAAGTAGGCTATGACTGGGAAAATGATGAGATTCTGTACGTAGTGAGCCTCAAACGCTGTTATTACAGGTCCTGGAGCAGGCTGACACAAGTGCTGACAACTAAGACTAAAACTATGCACGTCTATAGTTACTCTATTCCTACTTTCATTTAAAATGAGGTCACCACTAATGGAATGAACAAAGACATTGATTTTACTAAATGCCTGATAGAATACAAATAACAGATGTTAGGGTTTTAAAATGATACTGGGTTAATCTGTTGTTAAACATAAAAGCACTTTTGCAGACTGGATCCTCTAATTTTAGAAATCTAAAGATGAACAAGCATTGATTTTAAAATTACCACTATTAATTGTCATTGTGATAGCAAATACCAGATAATCATATAAAAAAACTGATATGGCAGCAGTCATAAAGACTTTATGTTATGTCTTTTCTCAGTCGGTGGGAGTAGTTGCATCAGAGCAAGAAGCTATTTCCTGAAACTATTTCACAGTTTGCCGTTTGCTTTGATATGGGACATGTGACATGTCTAAACCTTACTGCAGAAAACACACAACAAAAAATTAAATAACACATGCATCAATGAAAAATATTTAGTTCTAGTGGTTTTCAAACTTTAAGCGGTCAGTTTAGTGGTTACAAGGGTTTGTGAGTGGCAACACTCACATTTGGGTCTAGATGCTGGCATTTATGTGGGGGAATAGGCTACCCTAAAGAGGTTTCAATTTGCATCCAGAGTTAGAGACAGTGGGCTATTTAACTTATGCCATCTAGAATAGTTTTCTTCCATAGACTCCTCCAAAAATGAGTCCTATAGACAGCACGGAAAAAGACACTGAACGCTATCCACCACCGCATTGCCTAAAAGTGACCCGCCGCTCTCTAAGCAAAGATCGGACCATCTCCATTTAAAGAATCAAGCGAATAATTATTAACCCGCCAATATAGGCCTAGGCTATAAAAAAAATGATATTGTACCTTAAGTGACACGATGGGGGTTGTTCTCTCATTCCGCATGCAACCAACATATCACTCTCTTCCAAAGTGAGATACTCTCTGAACTACATCGCTGTAATTTGACTCATCTGGAACATGAACATGACATCACAACTCGTCGCTGCGTCCAGCAGCGTCCTAGCCTAGCCTACTACAGGACTGCTGGGGGACCAAGATCACATTTCTGGTTAAACAAGTTGGGTTTGTTTGGTATCGATCCCGTATTGACAACTGACCCATGTCGACATGGAAACGTTTTTTTAAACCCTGTTGCACAAACTTAAAAAATGCCATGAGAGTTTGACCGCAGCCTCTGTAACGTTACATGACATATAAAGATGTAAGATATACTGGAAGATTCCCACGAGGAAGAGTTGGAATGGATGCCGCTCAGAGTTCTCGCCTCTCCGCCAGAAGAAACATTTTCCGGGCTCAGGAAGGAGGCTCACCTGGAACAGCCCCACCACAAACACTCCCACAGGTAACTCTACCTTTCGGCTTATTCCTCTAAAAACCGACAATAATAAGTCAAGTTTTACCTTTTTCCGCTGTTAAGACCCTCCGACGTCATTCACCTCGTGGCTGCTGAACATTATAGTGCAACCGCTCAGAACATGGGCAGTAATCTGTGGCTTTACAGACTTCCTTCTCTTCGTGTCAGCATCAAACATCAAGCCAAACACACAACCTCTGTTAGATTAACACTTTCAAAATAAAAGCCCTGGCCGCCAGCGCGTTTACCAAAAAGACCCAAGTAGCCTATAGAAAATAGAGAAAATAAATAGGCAGATTGAAAGCATTTGAGGACAGGTTTTAGTATAATTTTGTAGGAAAAATATGCTTTTTAAGACATCTAGCCTTAACATTGTGTTCGCAGTCAGCAGCCTGAACAGCCTTTCATAAGTGACCATCATCATTAGATCATTAGACTGTACAATTATGGTAATGCGCTGTATGTTTAATACAAAGTTGTCCTATTCAACACAACATTTATTTTAAAAGTATAATTATTTTCTGGTTAGGCTATGGTTTCCAAATGTCATAGCAAATCAAACCCCTATGTTATGTTTTGAGTCATTTGAGTCCTGTCACCTTTGACTAAAAGTATAAAAATACATACATACAATACGTATTGAAAATACATACATTTTCCTCTTATGACTTCACATAAACGTTGGTAGATATTTCACACACTTTTGGACTAACAGATGTAGGATTAAAATGTTTTGTGGTCAAAAGTCTATTCTATGAGCTTACTTGGACCCATAGATGTGTCCACATAAATCATGAGGCAATTAGTCCCATTATATGTCCATCAAAAATCGCCATAAATCTAAAAATACTTACTTATTTGCTAGACTTATTTCTAGAGCAGTCTTGTGTGGCTCACATAAGCTAATCTTTTCTCAAACAGCTGTTTGGCCTCATCATTCCCTTTAACCTTGGCACATTTAACCACCCTCCAATGCTCAGTGTACTGAGTCAGTGAGGCCTTGGCATACGTGCTTTTCTCTTGTCTGAACTAGTATAATCCTGTTGCTGTACCGTTAAAGTTTATGCTTTAATCACTGACCAAAGTGTGTAACTGACATGAGCTGGTATCAAATAATAAACCCCTGGACTATTTATTTCATCAATGCTGCTAAAGAAAAACCTTCTTTTTTCTTCTCATAGGCTCACATGTAACCGCTACACGCTATTTTCTTCCCACACAATAGATCATCATTTACGTGGCAGTTAACATCAGTGCTTTATGCCACCAAGCAGAAGTGTTACACATCACACCTCTCACATTGTCTCTTCTGAATCCTCAACTTCCTCCACTTCATTCATATCTTACCTCCTGATGAGTTCTAGTAATTTAATTCTTGTTCCAGTTCTCTACCACACAACACATGATTTAAGCCAGGTCTGATTTACACAGGAAATTTCTGACTTGCCCAGTACATCCTCACACTGTACTACATAGTTCCCGTCTGTTTGCAGCTAACTATTGTAGTCCAACAATCATAACAATCCAGTACATACTGATGCTATCAATGTCAGCCCTTCCTGTGAACAGCCAAATTGGCTCTCAACAGAGATTTTTTTTCCTTTTTTTACTTAATTGTTGCATTCTTGTATTCCCATTAACCAAGCAACACGACTTCCTCTACAGTTCTGATTTGCATATCTGTATTTGTCACCACATTTTGCATTTATGGTCACCTCTGCATGTGTCACATCCAGATACCTGACAACTCTTTTTTTTAAGGCTGGTATCATTAAAATGCACCATTGCTTTTGACATATTCTGATGACATTCCCTTTCATACTGTAATTGTTTAAACTCACAATAAGTTTCCTTAGGTGTGTTACAAAACCTTTTCTCAGATCTTTTTGGCTCTTTCTTTTTACGGCCATCACTGATGTAGGTGTTGACTGCTGCTTCCCATCCATGCATCAAACTGTGGTAACTCTTGCAGCTTTTGCACTCCTCGCCACAGGTGCTGCCTCCTACTTAGCCACAAGTTCCATTTTCTCGGCATTAATCATGACCTGATCAGTCACACAGCTGTTCAGGAAATTCCCATCTCCAAGACCCTCCTGAACTGTCATACTAATGTACATCAATCTGTATGACAAAAAGCATCAGTGATGTGTGCATTTATACATATAAGTTAACCACCTTTATCTGTGGCTAGATAAGACTCATGTGTACAGTCACTTTTTTTATTATAAAAACAAAGCATTAAAGACTGTAAATATTCATCAGTGTATGAACTTCTGATCAACTTTTATTAATTCATCTTTAAGTTTAGTTCCTTCATTGTGACTTAAATGATCTAATAGGAAACACACAATATAAGTACAACTTTGTTCTTGTGTGTTTCTCTGTGGTTATTGTGACAGGAGACTCGTTCTAAGATTAATAAGTAGCTTTCCTCTCGTCCCATGTGAGCTCATGTATCCTCACCTCACCTTATCAGTCTCGCCAAATTTAGCCCTGCTGAGGCTATCGTACAAAATCAGAAAGTTTTATCATTTTCTATTGCCATCTTTGTCTGTTATAGTACATCCCTTTTGTAAAACAATTTCTGAAGAGCTATATTTCTTTTGTTAAATAACAAATATTTTCTTGCTTTTCCCTTTCAGTATATTATTGGAGACCCTGGTTTCCAGATAGTGCAGCATGGCGTACGAAAGGAAAGGACAACGCCTTGTAAATATGGCAATCATCCACAAAAATATACTTTTGTCAAATCTGGTGGAGGTGTCATACTTCACCCAGACAGATACAATAGACAGATCAACGATATATAGTTACACCAAAAGTGATATATATTAAAGATAGTATATACAAAACAATAATGACATATTTCATAGTATAGTACATACAGAACAAGTGTCCATGGCTTTCAGTTTTAAATCTGATGAAAAATTGTCTTATTCTGTGCACAATATAAAAACAAACACAAACAACATAAAAACAGCACACTGCTTTGGCTGATATAAATTAAGTGTTTTTATAAAGAGGACTAACAGGGATGATGTGCAGGGAGTATTACTTTCATGTTGGACTTGTTCAATGTTTCAAACCCTGAGAAGATCAGAAATGAATTAGGTGACCCCCAGTGGGAGACATCTAGAAGCACTTCACTGCTTTACTACCTAAATCAGGAAGCCACAAGACTGATAGAAAACACTAATCTCAGCTTTTCTGATAGTTCTGTGTAAAGTACTGCATCCCACTGGGTAAGAAAATGACAGATTGTACTGCAATTGGACCCACATTATTATTGTCTCTGATGCTTAAATGATTTATATTTGAAAAAGGACAGCATGTTGTGTTTTAAGTACCACTGAAGATTTTCTGAAAGTTGATGAGATCATTCTGACAGATCCATAATTTTCAAGACTATTTTTGCTCAACGCTTCCGACCACAAAAATCTGTCCACAAAAAAAGATAAAAAACAAAGATAACTGAAAGTGAAAATAACAGAAACACATCAATACAATCCACACTTCATTTGCATAACAGTGTCCCTCCTGTGATTGCCCTGGAGTTGTGACGTCATGTAGGTGTCTATGTCACCCAGCTGTCCATTCGCATGCGTTTGAACGTGGGACTCGGCCTGCCCTCTGAGCCACTCATGTGGAAGTCCAGCCGCTGCTGCTGCTCCTCGCGGTCGCTGCCCCCCTCGTGGGAGCTGCAGGAGGAGCAGACGCTTTCTGCTGGAGACCTCCCCATGTCTGCTCTGGTGGATGGGTGAGGATGGGGAGGGGCACGAGCCTGGGTCATGTACCCTGATTGGCTGAGGTGGTCGCGGGGTGGGGAGATGGGCTCGGCTTTGATGTTGACGTTGTGGTTGGTGTTGATGGAGAGATTGGAGCTCCCCGACCTACAGATGGAGGGCCAGAGGAAGAGGACGCTTTGAGGCTGGGACTGCGGAGCAAAGGCGCCACCTAGTGGTGAAACTAACAGGTCTCTAGACCAGGGGTCTTCAATGTTTTTTAAGCCAAGGACCCCTCAACTAAAAGAGCAGGGACCCCCTACTACATATATTGAATACAATTAAGTTGCATATTAAACTGGGCCTTCAATAACATGTAGAGCGGCCTAAAGCTTTTATACATACCTTTTTTTGCACAGAATACTAAACTATTAAAATAGCCTAATAATTGTTGGCACAATTTTATAAATCATGTTTTAATGTTAAACATACATGTGGCACAGTGAGTCCTTAGGATGAACTGTGGATGGCCTTAGTGACTACCTTACCTATAGGCCAGTAGAAGTGGGGATTTTATATTTGCTAATAATTTGGAGGCCCCCCCATTGAAGATCCCTGCTCTAGACAAAAAACAGACAACTCTGGTTGACTAATACTGAAACTCGTCCTGTGGTGGAGTCTAAGTGCATTTACTCAAGTACTGTACTTAAGTGTAAATTTTAGGTACTTGTACTTTACTTGGGCATTTTCATTTGATGTCACTTTATGTTTCCACGTCACTACAATTAAGAGCCAACAATTTGACTATATATTACTATATTTTTTACTGTACAACATGAGTTATGAGTATGTTAACATTTAAGAAATTACAAATAAGATAGGATGAGTTTATACAATATAATGTATTTTATTAAATGAAACAACCCAACAGTGCATAAATTAGTTAAAAGCAGCTCCATCCTGACCAACTAAAACAATAAAATACTTCTTACACATTAATGCATTATCAGAAATAATGTAATAATCTAATTTTGTTATAGTAAAACACTCACAGGAGGCGTTGTTTTGCATTTAGTGCATTTTTACTTTAGATACATTTAGCTAAGAATACAAAATTTCACTTTAAGTAACATTTTGAATGCGGGACTTTAAAGTGGCACTTTTAAAGTGCAAATGTACATTTTTAAAAGAGACATAACATACGTCCACAAATAAAGTGTAACTCATAAGGAGTTGCCCCTTGCCCAATTCAATACACTCACAGGTTTTCCTACTCCAGCCTTATTTGGTCTGGTATGACCAGTAACCTAGTGGCTAACATTAGCTATATTAGCAAACTGAAAATAGGTATTGCGGATTTTACAACTTGTATCTATTTGTGTTACTGTTTTACTATGTTTTAGCAATTACCATTATCCTGTAACTGTCGCTTGTTACCGCAGTGGCCGCTGCTCAGCAAAAGTTAAAGTCTCCCTTTCATTTGTAATTTGTGTCATATTGCTACTTTAATTAAAGGATCTGAATACCTTCTCCCTATCTGGACTTGTCTTGCAATGTGCCAGGCTTATAACTTAAGTCAGTAGCCTCTCTCTTCATTACCAAGTCACATCACATCTTTGTCCTCTCCTGTACACATTACTCTGTTTATGTCAGATGATTTGAACTTAGTGTAAATAAACTATGTCAACTAACAAAACTGTGTTAACAAACTGTGAAACTGTAAAAGGTCTTGTCATTAAAAGAGTAAGGTTACCTGTGTCAGGTACTTACCCCAGTGAGACCAGCTGGTGTTGCTGCCATGCCGCCATGGAGCCCAAAGAGGGCCCTGCAGGGGAGCCGAAGCCCGACAGCTCTGCACTGTTCAGAGAGTAATCTAACAAAGAGACCGACGACATGTAAGCATGATAGCACACAAAACTGATAAATCAAGTCAATCTTGGCCTTCGGTGATACAACTTTATTTGCTTACATTCCTACAATGAGCTGCTAAACCACCTGAAACTCTTTCACTTTCACTAACTTTTGCTGGAGAGTTTTAGTGTCCCCAGATGGCCCAAATGTGTAATTTGGGATAAAAAAAAAATCATCATATTAAAAGATACTGATTATCTTTATACAGAATTATAAATCTTTGTATTATTTTAAAACACAGATATAGTTAGTCTAACCCTAACAAAATGTCCAAAAGAGCTGCCGTCCATATGCAGAATAATACTAAGAATGCCTGAACCATCTGAACAAACAGTCCTGTACTGTAGGCTTCTTCGGATTCTGGTTGTCCTGTTCTCTCATTTGACACTTAACAGCACATAAATGGTAATGTAACATTGAATGAAATGAAGCAAAAAAATAAAAACATTTCAATGTCTTTGTCTTCTCAGGGCCTACACTAATGACAGCAAGATGGTACAAATTCTGATAAGCAGCAGGTACCGTTGTTGTAAGCCGAGCTGATGCCGGAGTAGCCCAGACTCTGGTGAGGCAGGCTGGGTGTGGTGATGGAGACCACTGGGGTGGACAGAGGCTGGCTGGACTGGGTGCTGCTCAGCCTCTGGTTACTCTGGAAACACATAAAAACACATGGACTCACTAAGTTTATTCAATAAAGATTAAAAATTGTCCCCTTTCTGTCTGTTGCTTTTCTGTGCTTAGATTGCAGTTATATTGTACAGTGGATGGCATGCAGCTGAATGTGGCTTGTGATGCCCCATTTCAACCACATGATGTCAGTATAATGAGTCTTTCTACAGCGAGTGAGAACTACTTCCCTTTCGAGAAAAAAAAATCTAACCTCAAACACTCTCCCACTCCCTGGCATAATGCAAAATATACCTTCTGGTGGTCACTATGTAATAACCTGCAACATCAACTACTCTTTACTAATTTCCTACATTTCCCAGAATGCCTCAAACTTCAAGCAAGTGTGTCTGAACTTGCTGGGGTTCAGCTTCCTAGTCTAAGGGAATGCTGAACAGGACACAAGGCTGTCGATGGATGCTGAATGTCTGAATGACTAAAACTCCTTCAAGGCGCCAGTGTCTTTAGTTCATCTGGAAACCCTACAAATCCATCCAGATTACTCAGTATTTCAAAACACAGAGGGCCAAGTCTGTAAAGAATTTCTTGAAATGCAGTCATATCCTCTAAATTACTTTTGTTACTTTTTAATTTTGTGTGTGTGTGTTTTAACAATTAATAAATAAAAAAAAAACACTAAATACCAGCAGGCAATTCATTCTTAATCAGTCACTGTGTCAAATGAAGCTAGAAACCAAGTTGGTTTGATACACTTTGTGGCTGGTAGAGCTGCTGGTATTTAAAACTGGTGGCTCTTTAACTTGACACGTTTCTAACAGTCATTAGAAGTTTTGTGTTGTTCCTCTCTGGGCTGTTGCCGTTCCGGTGTGATAATGTCAGCAATGACATCACCCTGAATGAGGTAATAATTTATTGCTAAACACATGCACACAAACACACACACACAAAGCGGTGGTTTAACCAACCGATCCATGCCTAAAACTAACAGTGTTTCCTTCCCCTTGCCCTGTGATATCTGGTATCCCTGTCACTATGAGTGATAAATGCCGTAGTAAAGAAGTCAAGTTCGAGCTAACAAAGTAATGATGATGGCTAACACATGCGGCCCGTGAAGAAATGCAGACCTTCTCAGTTCTTTATGGATATTGCTTTAAAGACACGCAATGAAGAAATAAAAAAAGATAATTAAAAGAGTAGTTCTTGCCTGCATACAAAGCAGATACTATACACACTTACATGCACACATGTCACAGAAGAGGAAGTAAAAGGCAGTTTCAAAATGATCAAACAGAGGAGTTGCTGTCTGACCACAACTCAACATCTTTCACAGCGGTGCATGAAAAGCAGAAACAAGCAGATGTCATCATCTTCTGTTAGTTTAAACATAAATAGCATGCCATTGTTTAGGGTTTTGCTGCGTGTTTCAACTGCACACCAGTGTCAACCCATAAAAGCTGGTATTTAGCACTCTCACACCACTGAAAAAGACCATGATAACTGCTCCTGCAAATACGCTGTATGGACAATATATTATTTGTCATCCGGTGATCCACAGTATTTATCTCAGAAAGAGCAGAATGTTGAGAAACTTTGACGATAACTAATACGTTATCACATTTGACTCATCTCTTCAGACACATTATTGTTGACTGCTGTGGGTGGGATGTAAAGGTGTGTATTATAATATCTCCACCTGAAATTTAGTCAGACAGTATTTTATTAATACTATGACAATCCCTAAATGAGTCTTAAGAGAAGGCTTTAAAAGCGCTGTACTCAACATTTAGAACAATAATATAGCAGCAGACAATGATCTATGTAAATATATAGTGGAGTAATGGCTTCCTGAGCAGAGAATGAAGTAACTCTTCCTCTGTGTGTGTTGTAATACTGTATTATTGTAGTGTGTAGTGTAACGTAGGTACGCAGGGGAACGGTCTGGGAGCGCCATGTGTAGTGAGTGCAGCTCCTTTAAAGGTAACCCATAAAGTGCTTTCAATGTGTAATCTACCTCTAACTCATCTGTACATTCTCAACAAAATCATCTTTCTAGAGTCACAAAAACTGTGGTAATGTTTGTTGCATCTGAATAAAGTTTTCTTTATTCTATATACATATGCTGTTCAAAATAATTACACCACATCTCCCAAAAGGCATTCACAATAATGTGAACAGGAGGAATAAGAAATGCTGTCTGTCTTACTGATGGATCACTGCAAAATGTAAAAATCCCCTGGATCCCACAGCCAGCAGAGTAATGCAGCTTTTCGGTCACCATAGTAAAGAAAATAAACACACTGAATAATTCATTTTTGTTCCATTGTTTACTTATTATTACATCATGTTTGAGCATAGTGTGGGAGGGAAGGGCAACAGTAAGGGAGTTTTTTTTTTTTTTTAAGATTGTTTTTGAGGCTTTTCCGCTTTTAATGGACAGGACAGCTAGGTGAGAAAGGGGAGAGAGAGAGGGGTGGAAGACATGCAGGATATCGTCACAGGTCAGACTCGAACCCTTGACCTCTGCGTCGAGGCATAAACCTCTCAGTATATGTGCGCCTGCTCTACCCACTGAGGCGACCCAGCCACACAGCAATGGAGTTAAGGGCAAATCAATAACTTCAATAAGCCAGCTCAGCTGCTGAATGAACAATCTGAAAGAAGAAAGACAGACTCAAGACGCTCTGAAGACTCTCTTTCAAATTCTTGTACATTGCACCTTTATTGGTTTATTTGTGCCACAATTTGAGATGTGAGTAGAATGTCACAGCATATTATCTCTGGTTTGAGTTCTTGTGGTATTGTTTCTAAACCTGACTTGAGTCTCCACAGAGAATCTGCACTACCTTTCCAAGAAGTGGATGAGTTGGCAGCCTACTTGAAATATCATCATCATTTATGTGTGTTCAGCCGTGTGCTTTCCAAAACAAATGTTACTGTAAATGACAGGATTTATGCATCTTTATGTGTCTTTCATTAAAAGGCATCATTTTACTTTATATTTGTATATAGGTTCTCTAGGATGGAGACAATTTCAAAAGATCATGGGGGTTGTCTCTTTGTGCGATGCTTGAACTAACAATATTTTGCCAACGTTGATGTGTGGAACAGAGAGATCCTGTCTTCTTTAACAGAACAATAAAATGATTTCATTTGTACACTCAACAACCATCTGGTCCAGATGGTGTCAAACAAATTGTTCAGAAAAGTTGCTGACTAAACTCTGTGGTAATCGGCATCATCTGTTTACTCCGTTCTTGTCTGCATCCAACATCCATCAGGCTTAAAAAACATTGTGTTCCATTCTGGTTCCTGATAAACCTCAGACTCAGGCACTAAAAGGCTTAAGGCCTGTGTTTTACAGAGTTGTGCATTAGCAGCTGAGAAGTGCAACACTTCATAAAAGGTGGTACCGGTGTATCAGTCAACTTGTTTCAACGATTTGCTTCCCCCCAGTGGCCACATGAAATAATGCAGCTTTAATTATTATTGTATTACAGTTTATCTGAATTGCTAAAACGCTAAAGCCCATTCTCTGAACCAAATGCTCAGTGGCCTAACCCCTTTTGTCGAATCAATCACTCTTTTGGCAAAACCCTAAACACATTCTCACTCCCTAAAACACATTTCCCACTGAGATGCACCTGTGTTGCAAAATGGTTTACACGGGCAGCAAAAGTTAAACACAACTACAACACAGTCGTTACACACGACTCAAAATTGTACACACACTTTTCTACCATAGACTGTTACAGTAATATGAACTAAGGTGATCAAACCAATTGTAAAGAATATATAAGCCAGTTCAGAGTGAACAGACGTGATGCTGAGGCAGAATACATCTCTCATTGACTTTGATATTGCAGTTTCACAATATTTTTGAGTGTACCGTCATGTGCTATTTATTACGTTTTCTTTGTTCTTTGGCTTTTTGCAGTTGGACTACTGTATTGTTCTCCAAGTGCCTAATATACAGACCTTCAATATTGTAGTACTTGCACTACTTACATTGTACAAGATATTAACTTACAAGTTGTGATATACTTTATGTTTTCATTGCAAAATGTGTTTACCATATGAAATAAACATTTTCTTTTTCTGTAACTACATGCCCTAGACACTGTGTTCTCGAATGTTTGAGGAAATGTCTAATGAAATGACTGGCTGTGTGTATGATCTGAGAGCATTGTTTGATTTCGCCAGCAGAGTCAGGTGTTTGGTGAATATAGTTTGAAAATTTGGTTTTGTGTTTACAGTTTTGAGAAGATGGGTGAGGGTTTCAAGAAATGTGACTTAGCAATCAAGAAAAACTGAAAAGGGGACCTATTATGCTTTTCCTTATTTTCTGTCATATCTATAATGTTACAATGTCGGATGTTCATATTAAACAGGTCCTAAATATTAGAACCACACACACACACACACACACACACACACACACACACACACACACACACACACTTACCAGTGTTTGCATCATTCCTTTGGACTGAGGGATGACCACTCGGAGGTCTGTCTTGCGGCTGGTAGGGACCATGTTGTTCCCAGGAGGTGGAAGAGGAGGAGATTTGGGTGGTATGATCTTCCCCAAGCTGCCTCCACCATGTGAGCCCACAAAACCGTTCACTGAACACAGAAACAAAGAAATACATTTGACATTTGAGAAGTGATGGTAAGGAAATCTCGAAATTAAGAATTGATCTACTGACTGACTGATTGACCGACTGACTGACTGATTGATTAATTGTTGGAAAAAGAGCTTTTCTACATGGACCAGGAGCCTTGTATGTGCAATATGTTTATCAATCCATCCATCCATCTTCGTCCGCTTATCCGGTGTCGGGTCGCGGGGGGAGCAGCTCCAGCAGGGGACCCCAAACTTCCCTTTCCCGAGCAACATTAACCAGCTCCGACTGGGGGATCCCGAGGCGTTCCCAGGCCAGGTTGGAGATATAATCCCTCCACCTAGTCCTGGGTCTTCCCCGAGGCCTCCTCCCAGCTGGACGTGCCTGGGAACACCTCCGGGAGGCGCGCCCAGGGGCATCCTTACCAGATGCCCAAACCACTTCAACTGGCTCCTTTCGACGCGGAAGCAGCGGCTCTACCTCGAGCTCCTCACGGATGACTGAGCTTCTCACCCTATCTCTAAGGGAGACGCCAGCCACCCTCCTGAGGAAACCCATTTCGGCCGCTTGTACCCTGGATCTCGTTCTTTCGGTCATGACCCAGCCTTCATGACCATAGGTGAGGGTAGGAACCAAACTGACCGGTAGATCGAGAGCTTTGCCTTCTGGCTCAGCTTGCTTTCGTCCACAACGGTGCGATAGATGGAATGTAATACCGCACCGCCCACCGATTCTCCGACCAATCTCCCGCTCCATTGTCCCCTCACTCGCGAACAAAACCCCAAGGTACTTGAACGCCTTCACTTGGGGTAAGGACTCATTCCCTACCTGGAGTAGGTACTCCATCGGTTTCCTGCTGAGAACCATGGCCTCCGATTTTGAGGTGCTGATCCTCATCCCAGCCCGCCTTCGTGCCCGCCTAACCGATCCAGTGAGTGCTGAAGGTCACAGGCCGATGATGCCATCAGGACCGCATCATCTGCAAAGAGCAGCGATGAGATCCCCAGCCCACCGAACTGCAACCCCTCCCCACCCGAACTACGCCTTGATATCCTGTCCATAAATATTACAAACAGGATTGGTGACAGAGCGCAGCCCTGGCGGAGGCCAACCCTCACCTGAAACGAGTCCGACTTACTGCCGAGAACCCGGACACAGCTCTCACTTTGGTCGTACAGAGATTGGATGGCCCTGAGAAGAGACCCCCTCACCCCATACTCACGCAGCACCTCCCACAGTATCTCCCGGGGGACCCAGTCATAAGCCTTTATAAGCAATATGTTTAAATAACCATAATTTTAGAGAGTCTAACAGTCTTTTATTTTTAGTGTAAAAGCACAATGCATTGGAATTGTGAAATATTTGAAGGGGAGGTTACATGTTCCCATGTGTTAGAATCATTAAATCAACCTGTCCCCCACCAGGCTCTGAGTGGAGAAAGTACAACTATATATTATATAGTAGATAATAATGAATAATTGATTTTTTTTTTTGCTCTTGACATTACATAATGGCAGTGTTCTTATGAGACATGCTGTTCTGGGAGGGAGAGCACGGAGAGGACAGGCAGGATAGTTTGTGGCGGGGGTTGAAGATCCAACAGTATAGACAAATACTGTTGACAAGCAGTAACAAACACTGAGGTGCATCCAGCCTCCTTAAAAACACAGATGCCTGTGACGTTTCCGTATACAAACAGTACACGGACAACACTACAAGGCCTCCACTCGCAATTACGTAAGCTGAAACCGTTCAACTGAACTGATCAGCACAACTGTAGACTGACAGCCAGAGAGAGAGAGAAAGAAAGAGACAGAGAGGGAGGGAAAGAGAGAGGTTGTAGCAGGTAAACCCACATCAGGGAGGATGCAGAGTACAGAGGAGAGGAGAGGAGAGGAGAGGAGAGGAGAGGAGAGGAAGAGGAAGAGGAAGAGGAAGAGGAAAGGTTTTTGTATGACTCCTGAGAGATACATACCAACTGGTCCAGGCCCATTTTGCAGAGCCATATCAGAACTGCCCTGCAGGCCACCTGAGGATAAACACACACACACACACACACACACACACACACACACACACACACACACACACACACACACACACACACACACACACACACACACACACACACACACAGATTGTTAGAAAGCCCACACTGTTAATGTATTGTTACATTGTTAATTGAGATAAGTTCTATTCAGTAATAGCCAGTTCTCTGTTAGTTTCTATATGTCCTACGCTCTTGAACGTACGCATAGCCGTCTTCGGTACTATTGAATGCACCACATGTGAAACGCCGCGGTTACGCTAGTTCTCCGGTGGATATATATTGTAATCTCCTTTGCCTTCTTAACGTTCATCTACCTCCCTGGTTTATTGCTGTGTGTAAATGACATAAGGTGAGATTAACAACATTATACTGTCTGACTGGATGCTAACGTTGTGTACTGTTTAGATGTGCATTAGTTAATGCTAACTCTGTTATTGTTATCAGCGTTGCTAAAGCTCATAAGCTAAGACCAGCTGTCTGTATGTATCGTGTGAGATAATTTGTGTATGTTACATGATTCCCGTGGTATACTTTAGTACTGAATACAGTCCTTCGCTACCTTAGTACCTTTATTATGTTAGTGTATATGTATTTGCATTACATATGGTGATTGCTATACAGATTATTTTAATTATTTTTCCACCAGTTTCTAACTGGTTTTTGCTGGTCTTTGTTTTTTCCCTAATCGTCCTCATCTGTTATATTTTAGCACGTAACCTAAATATAGCCAAATATGTTCAATGTGCACTCACTACAGTGACAACTATTCACAAAGAACGCAAGAATGCTTAAGCACACACACACACACACACACACACACACACACACACACACACACACACACACACACACACACACACACACACACACCTGTGTTTCCAGTGCTGGGAGGTCTTTGTGAAGGGTTTATGCTTCTGTGGAGGTGTGTGTGAGGCGAGGAGAGGGTCCCACTTTCAGCCAGAGCGGCTGTGGCTGCAGCTAGAGCTTGGGAGGTTGCTCCTCCTCCTCCTCCTCCTCCTCCTCCTCCTGCACCGGGACTGTACGACATGCTGCCATGCATGAAGTTCTGCTGTGGAAGCCCGGGGGACTGGGGAGGAAGTGACAGAGACATTTCAATGAGCGTGATCAATATCAGAACACAATACTTGTAATTTGTCTTTTATTATTATGATTTTTGTTTCCGTTTTGTTTCATCAAAAGGGTCAAGCATATGATCAAAAACTGGCATAAAGTGAAAAAAAATCCTGAGCCTGAAACTTTTTTGGAAGGGGGGGTAAATTTCTTACATTACACATCACAAACTTTGCATTGTTTAGCTTTTTCATAAACTCTTGGACAAAGCCGTTATGTTTAAATAATTCAGGCATAAAGATGGGTCAGGGGTGAAAAAGGTGAGAAGGATATTACCCCTCTAGGGGGGTCTGGGGGCATGCTCCCTCGGAAGAGAATTTTAAATATTCCACATTTTAAAGCATCAATCTGATGCATTTTGAGATGCATTTTTTTTCCAACCAACATTGGAATATTTCAATATACACTCATTAAAGTTAATTTGACTGGCAAAACAGTTAAAGTCCTTCTGACATTAATTACACAATAAAAAAAGGTCATAATTTTTTAAAGCTAAAAAGTTTTGGATCAATTTTTACTTCTTCCAACCATATGTTAAATAAAGAGTCAATGTGGATTTACATATTGCAATAATATCATAATCCTAAAATGAATCATTGTGAAAACTAAAATGTACTACTTTGGCCAGGTCATCATCAAAAAAGCGAATAGTACATTCAAGATTTTGTCCATGTTGTTAGCTTTACATTTATTAAAAAAAATGTTTATCTTTTCATATAGCTAGACGTCTAAACTCTGGGACAAGGCCGTTAATAGCTGCCATGCTGATTCCAAACAGACAGCTTTGTCAAGGCAGTTTGGGCTTCAGATAGCTACAGTGAACGTGCACACACGTACAGTTTGTATCACGGTCGGTCAGTGAAGGAACAGGCGCAGTCGCAGCGGTAGCGGTCGTTGCCGGTAACGTACTCATATGACAGAGTTCACGGACCGAAGCTTTGTGACTAGCAAGCCCCGTCTTACCGCTGCTGTCGTCCAGTGTCTTCCTTCACCATGCGCTAAACAGCTTCCTGTCTCCACCCTTTTCCTCTATTCATGCCCAGCGCCATTTATTTTAACTACTTTCTCATCTAGCTAAAGCTGTATCTACATGCTCCAAGTTGGATAAACTTTGCCTAGATTTTTTTAGCCGCGTTACCACAATGGTTACCACGGAGACCACACCGCACTCTCGCTTTTCGGCAAAGACCCGCCCTACTATGCATCTGATTGGCTAGAACTCATTTCATTGGTAGGTGGAAGTTCGACGATTGGTTAAACCCAGCGCATCAAAAACAAATCCCATGTGGACTTTTTAATTTATTTGTTTTTCTAAAATATTCATATGCCAGAAATCCGGCACCAGGCCCGATTACTTTCAACCCTGTGTTAGTTAGAGCTGCGTTCCTCTTATATGATTGGTAGGTGAAATCAATTGACTCGAAAATATTAAACCGCATGCAAGTTAGTTAGTTTTTTCCTCACGGCCGCACGCCGGAGATCCGGCACGGTGCCGGAATACTTTAAGCCCTGAATGTGACATGTTGTGCTGTAAAAACAAAAAGAAAGGTAAGAAGACTCCCAATCAAAACCAATAGGATTTAAGAGCCAGTGGGAAAGATGCCAATGGGTTATACAGTCTCTGAAATAGACTTCCGATATAGCAAGGCTTTGATCTGCGTCAGCTCAGCGGCATACTGGTTGGACTCTGTACACAATAAACTACAGTGCAACTTACAATTTTATGACCCTTCATCATGTTGTCAAACTCTTCATTAATCTTCTTGTATTTCTCCTCAGTAGTGGGGGTGAGGACGTAGGAGGAGTCAGCATCGGGGCTGTCGCAGCCTCTGTGCTCCTTCTTGTTCAGGGCCTGTGAAGAAATAAACACAGAGGAGAGGCATTAGAAATATGGATTCAAAAGTAGGAATAGCACCAACATCAATAGTTCTTTGGCACAGATTAAAGTGACCTGTAGTTGACATTCATTATAAAGCCACATCGGGCGCTGTTGCTATGATACCGGCGGGATAAATGAGTCTTGCGCCCGACACAAATCTTAAATGAGTTGGTCTGAAGTAGCTAGGTGTGGTTTGGGCGTAACGTGAAAATAACCAATCAGAGCGTCATCTCTCATTCCCTTTAAGAGCAGGTGCGCTTGTTCCATGGCGGACTGCTATCATGACGGCGGATTTGCCTGGCGTACGCCAGCGGGAGCTGTCCGGGATGCGGCAAAGTAATAAATGCCCGTCTTAGCCGGGTGGCGAGGTTGCTGCGGCCTCTCGGGCGCATCTCCTCAAGTCTGGAGAGGATTGCTGCAGCCATGGAGCGTGGGCCTCCAAACGCACCACCTGCTCCTGTTGTGCCCCTTCCTCCTCCCCCCACTCCATCTCCGTCCACCCGCTCCACCAGGAGCACATCGCGCGATACTCCCCGGACCAGACTACCGGAGTGTCCAATCCCACCGTAGTTCAACATCACGTCTCCTTAAGTCCTCTAATATTTCCTCATTTATGTCATCAACACATCCATGATTCATGGAAATGTGTAAAACACAACAAGCCACAAGGAATGCTGGGACTTTTTGAGGACTGTACTGTAAAGTGCCTCCTGACCTATCCAAACACCTGAAGCGCATTTTCAGTAATATTTTTCTTTGTAATTATGTATGGTTTTCAAAAATGGGAACTGCTGTAGATGAGAGAAGTGTATCCGCATTGTGCACACGCTACATTATGGCCAAGCATTTGTCCCTAAAATAGCATCTGAATAAGGCGCCACTGACTTTAGACTAGGTTTTTCCTGGTCAGTGGCGGAATTGTTTTCTGAAACTGCAAAATAGGACCACGTAACGTTTGCGCCGGAACACGCCTCCTCTTTTCGCTGAACCGCCCCCGGGAGCGCAAATACATTCCCTAATTTACCGACGTGCGTCTGTGGAGGGAAAAGTCCGCTGTGCGTCGGGTGCAAAATAGGAATGATACATGCGTCGGTGTACAAAGGCAATTGCGCTGAGTGCAACATAGGGCCCTAAGCTTTCCTATACAAATAAAGGCCAAAACTGCCCACACAAAAAACATCTTTCAAACAATAATAGTACAGTAGAATTTACAGAGAACGTACAGCTTTGACACACATGGGTTCAGTGTATTTCTCATAAAGAGGTTCAAATAAAAACAAAATAAATGAAGCACTTTAAAAATGTAAAAAGAGTAAAGCTGATCAGTTTAAACTTTAAACACATTAATTATTCAGTATATACCGTAATACCATCCGTCCATGTCTCAAGCTGAAGTATTGCAGTACACAGGATGTGTATGGTTCTGGTTGCCCCCTGTATATGTATATCTAATATGTGGTTAAAGAGCAGGAAGGACAACCAACCACTAACAAGCCTAAAAAACAGATCTGATTCTCTAGAGGTTATTTCTTCTTCTAGAAGATATTTCCCATACACTGAGGCCTAGTTACATGTCTGCAAGTCTGTAAATGAAATCCTTAGCTGTGATTCTCAATACAGTAAGGACAGGAAAACACATTTTTTTACCATGGTAAAGAATTATACCTTTACTGCATTAATCACTCTGCAACATTAAAAACAGTTGTGAGTGTTTGGTTCATTACACCTTATTTATGTTTTGTAAAAAAAGAATAATGTTTCCAAGGACGTCTCAGGCATGATGTTTTACCATCTGTTTCCATGTCGCTCTGGAGAATTCATTAACTACATTCATAGACCAAACGTTTGCAACAGAGTTAGAAATCTAGAAAATAAAATGCAGTAATTGCATAATTTGAGCCAGCAGCATGGTTCTCGGAGGTTTACATTTTCTTTAAACTAAATGGTTAAGCTCTTACGCAAGACACTGAACTACTTATCAATTATTCTCTGGGAGTTACTGATTTGAGGCCAATCATATTTAATATTTAGTAAAACGCAATGACAATGGCCTGTACATGCATTCATGTTTTGCATGTACAGAAGCTGGGCAGCTGCATTCAGGCTTTAGCCAAATAGCATCTGCCTATACAGAGAGCATGTATTATTCTTTTCTTGAGTGTCTGACAGTTTGTTTGCCTTTATGAGCTTTGAGGCGGCGTGACAGACCCAAAGCTGGTCTGAGTAGTGCACATATTAACAGTAGTCTTGCTCTCGAGAGATGCTGCTCCACATCACAGACTTACTCATCTATATTCACAGCAGCCTTTTAAACACAATGGACTGGAGTAAGCAGATATTTTTATGGCTTGGTTGGGTGTTTATAGTGGTGTAGGGTGGATAGACAGGGAAATAAAAGGCAAAACGTTGGCTGTTTATGCATCCCTGAGCACCACAGAGACAAAGGTGTCAAATGAGATTCATTAGCACACACAAATCTGGAGAGGATCGTATTACTGTCAGCAGCACAGCTGGGACAAATATCTACACAGCGCTAAAGAAAGCCGGTCCTGGTTAAGAACATTATGCTTTAAAGAAGGAAGAAACTGATCTCCATCAGCCATCAGCTCAGGTTCAAATTAATTTTAGGTTCTGCTTCGGATAAAGGCTAGGGGTTAGGGTTAGGGAAGTTGTGATGGCAAGGTTAAGGGCTTTTAGGAAAAGCATTATGTCAGTGAGGGTCCCTTATAGGTCTGTATTCGTCACCAATCATAAATAATATATCACAATTACAGTATTTAGAGGTGGGAATCGAGGGTACCTCACGATAAGATACAATACACGATACATGGCTCACAATACCATTAATATCAGCATACAGCAATTCTGCGATAATCAATATGTTACTAGACAATCCTATAATGATACATCACGATATCTGTCTAACTATGAATACAAAATGCCTGTGAAAAGTGCAGGTTTTCTCTCTTTTTTAAGTTCAAACTGTTTGAAAATTCTGCAGCACAAGTTTTTCATTCTGTATGTTATTTTTCTCAAACTCATGTCCGCCATCCAGTTAAAAAACATCTTCAGCATGTTCAAGTTTCCCTCATTCATGCTTCATGCTCCACTATGTTCATTATCTATTCGCTAACTTAGTCTATAGGTCATGCTAACCAGGTAGTGTACGGTGTTTTTTTTTAGAGCTGTATACATTTAATGCATCACCTAAAAAAACATACAGTATGTAATCCCCATTGTAAATAGAAATGAAGCAAGGACTTGGCATTGTTGAGGAGGTTTAGAAAGATTAGTTTTAGATAATTGATTTAGAACAATTGATGGATGTTAATTTACAGCACCTGGACTTGAGTACAGGAGTCATTGTAAAAAATCAAATCATACCGGCATCATGCGAGCCAGTGAGATGACATCACTTCTCTGGTATCCATCATCTCATCTCTGCTCCTCATTGCATTACACGTCATAGCATGAAAAGGACAGAACAACACACCAGCCAGCTGTCTGTCTGTCCACCACATGTCCTCTGCATTCCCAGACACTGGGAGGTATTAGGAGCTTTAAACACACACTTGCAAGTCTATTTTCACCACCACAGGCCTGAAAGTACATTTTGACAACTGGTGACCACTTAGAAAAGTCACACGCTCAATTCCTGCTCAATTCAATGGCTGGCTAGTTCCACACAACAGTAAACATCAAGCTGGCCAGTTTAAATTAGGACACAGGCAGTGTTTGGCTTGTTCAACTAAGGACAACTTTCCCTAGAGCTGTCACTCAGTCTGTCTGTTTGGTGGACCTTTTGGTTTACAAGTATGCCATTTGTCTAATTATGGGATGTTACATTATGGTACATTATGTGAGTTACTGTGTGCCAGCAATTATTTGTTATTAGTCAAAATGGCAGGGGCAAACAAATTATCTATCAGTGGTTTAAAAATTCTGTAAATTACAGATAATACGGTTCTGACACATTCTGACACACATGGTAAATAAAAAAGTATGCAATGCAAAACATACACTTGTCACACATTCACTACATTCTTACAGAACTACAGCAAAAACTTTAGCTCTATCATCAGCAATGAGCAATTCTTCTGTGCATTATTTTCAGCCATCAAATGCCAATGTCAAGTTTACTAAATAGTTTGTACAGTTTAACATTCAATATTTACTCTCTGAAATGGTTCAATTTTAGATATTAATAAACGTCCGTTACATTCAAGCCATTGCCAAATGAGTTTCTACAAAGTTAATTAAGACTATCAGCGCCACACAACTCTCTCTGGATTTCTCAGTGTGACTATGTTCAGGAGATTGTGACTTTCCAGCGCAGAAATTTGAGTAAAGATAATGACCTCTTCTGAAGAGTCCATCATGTTTTTTTCAGCCTCTGTGTCCTCCTTGGCTACTAGCTACTGCGTGGAGGAGGGATGGAGGGTGGGGGATGGGGGCGCGTGCGCGATCACGGAAGGCTTGTAGCATGTGGACGCGCCGACAGTATTGTTGTCATTACTTAGAATTCCTCATGGGGGAGACAGAAACTACACACTATAGCTTTAAAGGTCCCATGACATGGTGCTCTTTGGATGCTTTTCTATAGACCTTAGTGGTCCCCTAATACTGTATCTGAAGTCTCTTTTATATAGACCTTAGTGGTCCCCTAATACTGTATCTGAAGTCTCTTTTATATAGACCTTATTGGTCCCCTAATACTGTATCTGAAGTCTCTTTCCCGAAATCCAGCCTTGGTGCCAACATGGCATCATGACTTTGCGTAAATATATATGCCACTTTCATAAAGCCAAATGGCGTGTTATTTTACGCCATTTTCAGCTAGCCACGTGTATGATACACGCTGGAAACAGCTGATGTAAACAGACCCACCACGTGGCCTCGCCACGTTGCGCGTTATCGCGAGAACGGCCGAAAAATCGCCACACGCAAGGCGCGAACCCGGCTCTCCCAGGTGAAAGTCCTGCGTTTTACCCATCCACCACCTCAACCTACCTCCTTACCCAATCCCCCGTTCCTTTATACCACTCGCTACGGCGGAAATGGACTCGCAATATAGGCCAATGGCGGCCGATTTGCGTTGATATACATGCAAAAATGCGATTATGCGTCTTCATAACACGCAAAAACGGAATACAAATTGGCGTGTCATACATACGCCAATTCATGAGATCAGTCTGTTGGTGCAGAATTACAGCCACTAGAGCCAGTCCCACAATGAGCTTTCCTTAGGATGTGTCATTTCTGTGCCTGTAGCTATTGAGGAGGAGAGAGGGGGGGGCAAGGTGGAGGGTGGGGGTGTGGCCTTGACCAACTGCCATGCTTTGCTTGTTTGAAAGCCATGATGTCTCTCTCTCTCATGGGGGGGCCAAATTCTTTGGGCGGGCAAAGCAGAGAAAAGGGAGGTAACCTTGCTCCTTATGACCTCATAAGGAGAAGATTCCAGATCGGCCCATCTGAGCTTTCATTTTCTCAAAGGCAGAGCAGGATACCCAGGGCTCGGTTTACACCTATCACCATTTCTAGCCACTGGGGGGACCACCAGGCTATATGTGGCTCCACAGATGCTGTTTTAAACCACTACATCATGTCTGGGCACTGACGACTATCTTAAAGTGTCTGTTAGAGGATCTGAGAGTGTGTGTCTCCTTATCATCTCAAATGTCAAAGTCGGCTTTAGTGGATCTCCAAAGGCACGTGGATCATTGCCACCATGAGGCACGAGCTGCAACGCTAAGCATCTTAACATGTGAGGTTGATGTTTTGTTGCTGTTGGGGCTGCATCAAAGATAAAATATGGCCCCCCGTATTCCCTGGAGAGAGCATTTTCCAGTTGGGTGATTTTCCTACAGCTAAGAATAGGGAGATGTCTGAGATGTGATTCGACACATCTGTGGCAGATAAGCTCACACACTTTCAAAGGCCAGAATCTATGTGCAGTTTCTGCATATACAGTGCCTTGCGAAAGTATTCGGCCCCCTTGAACTTTACGACCTTTTGCCACATTTCAGGCTTTAAATATAAAGATATAAAACTGTAATTTTTTTGCGAAGAATCAACAACAAGTGGGACACAATCATGAAGTAGAACGAAATTTATTGGATATTTCAAACCTTTATAACAAATAAAAAACAGAAAAATTGGGCGTGCAAAATTATTCAGCCCCTTTACTTTCAGTGCAGCAAACTCTCTCCAGACCTTCAGTGAGGATCTCTGAATGATCCAATGTTGACCTAAATGACTAATGATGATAAATAGAATCCACCTGTGTGTAATCAAGTCTCCGTATAAATGCACCTGCTCTGTGATAGTCTCAGAGGTCCGTTTAAAGCGCAGAGAGCATCATGAAGAACAAGGAACACACCAGGCAGGTCCGAGATACTGTTGTGGAGAAGTTTAAAGCCAGATTTGGATACGAAAAGATTTCCCAAGCTTTAAACATCCCAAGGAGCACTGTGCAAGCGATAATATTGAAATGGAAGGAGTATCAGACCACTGCAAATCTACGAAGACCCGGCCGTCCCTCTAAACTTTCAGCTCATACAAGGAGAAGACTGATCAGAGATGCAGCCAAGAGGCCCATGATCACTCTGGATGAACTGCAGAGATCTACAGCTGAGGTGAGAGACTCTGTCCATAGGACAACAATCAGTCGTATACTGCACAAATCTGGCCTTTATGGAAGAATGGCCAGAAGAAAGCCATTTCTTAAAGATATCCAAAAAAGTGTTGTTTAAAGTTTGCCACAAGCCACCTGGGAGACCCACCAAACATGTGGAAGAAGGTGCTCTGGTCAGATGAAACCAAAATCGAACTTTTTGGCAACAATGCAAAACGTTATGATTGGCGTAAAAGCAACACAGCTCATCACCCTGAACACACCATCCGCACTGTCAAACATGGTGGTGGCAGCATCATGTTTTGGGTCTGCTTTTCTTCAGCAGGGACAGGGAAGATGGTTAAAATTGATGGGAAGATGGATGGAGCCAAATACAGGACCATTCTGGAAGAAAACCTGATGGAGTCTGCAAAAGACCTGAGACTGGGACGGAGATTTGTCTTCCAACAAGACAATGATCCAAAACATAAAGCAAAATCTACAATGGAATGGTTCACAAATAAACATATCCAGGTGTTAGAATGGCCAAGTCAAAGTCCAGACCTGAATTCAATTGAGAATCTGTGGCAAGAACTGAAAACTGCTGTTCAAACGCTCTCCATCCAACCTCACTGAGCTCGAGCTGTTTTGCAAGGAGGAATGGGCAAAAATGTCAGTCTCTCGATGTGCAAAACTGATAGAGATATACCCCAAGCGACTTACAGCTGTAATCGCAGCAAAAGGTGGCGCTACAAAGTATTAACTTAAGGGGGCTGAATAATTTTGCACGCCCAATTTTTCAGTTTTTTATTTGTTTAAAAGGTTTGAAATATCCAATAAATTTCGTTCCACTTCATGATTGTGTCCCACTTGTTGTTGATTCTTCACAAAAAATTACAGTTTTATATCTTTATGTTTGTAGCCTGAAATGTGGCAAAAGGTCGAAAAGTTCAAGGGGGCCAAATACTTTCGCAAGGCACTGTAGATTCTTTTATGAAGCATCCTATTTGACTTGCACTAAACCACATCAACCAACCGCTGTGCTGTATGCCACAGTGTCAGGTTTCAGTGTGTTGTAGTTCTCACTTTCTGTTATGGTTCTTATTTATCTCTGGGCTCTGCAGGCTGAAATGACTGCATTGCATACCTTGGACGGCTGCTCTTTTGTTGTTGAAACTCAACTCTGCTGCACACAAACCTGTCTCATTATTATGACAAAAGTAATGTGTCAGTGAGATCAGCTGACCAGTTGACTGACTTTGTAGCTGTTTTAGCTGGCAAGCCATCATAAAAAAAAAAAGGCGTCCATCTTCATTTTAGGCTGACATTACGCTTTTATCTCCTCTGTACTGAAGAGTGGTGTGACAGTTACCGGGGCCGGATCACTCTCTTATTTAGATAGATCTGTAGAGTTGACTTATTGCTTAATTCAAATTCAAACTGAAATTAAAATGCAGGTTTCCTATGAAATCATGACATATCCATATTCATACATTCCTGCTATCATATCATCAATATGCATCTAAATCTACCTCTAATCCTCTAACTCCATCAAACAACAACAATGAATCCAAAGAAGCTTTCTGCTGGTCTGTCACAACATGGGAAGTCTGTTGCAGCCTGTAGTGTATTACTTACACATAGTCAAATATCCTGTTTGAATGTTGCAAATGGACCTACCGATATGTAAAAGATCAACCTCTCACTTTCCAGGCTTTGTTTTAACTAGCTTGTCTGTCTGCGTGACATGTGTGGGAGAAAACAAATAAGGGTTTAAAGCAGGCAAATCGAGCTCGGCTAATGGCTTACAGCGCTGACACAGGTGTCTGCTTGTGGTTTACAGCAGGAGAATAAATGCGGTTATGCTATTTAGAATCATTATAGGCGGTTTTAATGATGCATATTAACAACCTTAATAAAATAATAATGAAAAAACCTTAAGAGCACCGCTATCTGGCAGATAGCTACCACTGTTGCCATTAGCGCTGTTAGCGCTCCCAGTTTCCCCTTCTCTCTCCCTTTGTGATCTGCTGATCAGTGGTATTAGCTCTGTATGAGCACAAATATTGATTGTTTTGATTTAAAAATTGTCCTCCAGAGTCTATGATCAGAACTCCGTCCATAGGAATGGTCTGTTATACAGAACTAACAGAGTGTAGAATGCCGTGATTGACCAATCAGAATCCAGTATTCAACCAAGCTGTGTAATAATGCATATTAACAACCTCTACTGTTACTATCTTTACATCTAACAGGATGAATTCAGCTTTCAACAGTTGTGGTTTTTGGAGAGGCTTTTCTGTTACACATTCATGTTCCTGTTTATCCCAAAACCTGTGTTGGCTTCAGGTTTGTTTTTGTGTTTTGTTCTTTGCAGTCCTATAACTGTCTTATTCCCCTGTAGAAACAATGTTTTCTAAGATTAACTTGGGAAGGTTAAGTTTGAGTTTGTGATTCTGGTAACAGAAGACACAAAGTGAAGACAGAAAGCAGCTGGAAAACATGCCTGGACTCTCCTGAAACAAACTTGAACACTGAAGCTCTTCTCTTTTTTTAGGAAGGGGGAAGAGGCACTTTGAAAATAAACACAGTTTCCTTCCTTTTCCTTCCTTTATATTTAATAGTGTGTGTGTGTGTGTGTGTGTGCGTGCGTGCAGTAAATTCAGGCTCTCAGCAAGGCAAACACGCAGTAGAAGCTTAGATAAACAGCCAGAACGTGAGTCACGATGGCCATTCATTTTTAATGGCAGCTGCAATGAGTACGTGCTGTGAGAGACACGACAGCGCTGCTCAGGGACCAAGATGCAACAGCAGGGTCCCACAGAACATTATCCAAAGTTGGAAGACCAACATATTAGTAGTCTTTTATCTATTTCCTGCAGAAAATCTCAGTCTCCATTATTAGTTAAGTCCATTTTGTACCAGCACTGCAAACTCTTGCTGTCCAGCACTTTCTGAGTAAACAACAACAAGATGCACTGAAAGTCTGACAGGGCAGATGTTCCGCCATTGTCATTACTTATTTACGTCTTTTCACCCACTCAACCTTCCAAGTTTGGCCATTAAAATTAAGTCTTATAGTTCATACAAATTAACTTTATCTCTCTTTTAACAACTAAATTAATTGCTAAAAATGACTCTTGATCACCCTTAAACTATATCAAAGTGTTAGCATGCATACTGTAAACAGCTACCAACTAGAGAACTATTATTTTTGCACCAAACCTTTTCTCACATTTTGGGGAAGTTGGACCATCTTGCCAAATTTAGTAATTCTAAAAACTCTAAGAAACCCATGTTAGCAGTGTGTGAGATCCATAGAATTTTCTTAGGATAAGTTTTTTCACGTTTCACTGTATTCTTTATTATTTATCATTTTTTTTTTTTTTTTTTTTTTTTTTCCCTCAGGGTTTTGCAACCAGTATAAGCAAATGAAGTCCTGATTACCTCTTGAAGTCCTATTGTTCTTTGTTACAGGGAAATCCTGGTAGTCTCTCCTGCCTCTCCAATGTTACAGCTAATGTTGGAATGTATTTTGTGTTGTACAGTATATAAAGTTCAGCATTTATGTGTTCCCTCAAGTGACAAAAATATTTTGAATGCCTTTCAAATGTCTCGGGTTACCTATCAATTCCCAAGGCATGAATGCACTCTGAACTATCAAATGACAAAATCTTTCAAATATTATATCTTTTCTACCATTTTGCAACATTGCATATTTGTATTTAGGCATTTACCTGGCACTCACAACAACACTATTTATAGGTTTCAATAGATCACCCATCAAAAGTAATTTTCTCTCCAAACACAGACTGGAAATTAATAAGACTTTACCGGGTACTGTATTTTGTCAGAGCTCTCCAATGACGACACTAACGCTGACATTATGACATGAGATAGAAAAGACCATTTGAACTAAATTGCACTGTACTCACCTCTACAATGTCAGAGTTGGTTCTGCTCTCATGGGGTTCATTGTACTCGGTGTATTTCAGCAGGACTTTATCCATGTCAGTGCTAGCATACTGGAACAGCTTGTTGGAGCTGTTAAAGATGATGAGGGCGATTTCACAGTCACACAGAACGCTCAACTCATAGGCCTTCTTCATCAGACCAAACTTCCTCTTCATGAAAGTCACCTAGAAAGACAGAAACCAAGGATTCATCTAGTTTTCTTCAAACATCTGCCCCTGTCCCTTGACATTAAAGGACGAGGGAAGTATTACGAGGAGTTTGGCTTCGATAAGTTGGGGTTTTGACCAGAAAAGTTGTTAGACCCGTAGGCAAGTGTCTTTTTGACAGGGGCCCGGTGCGGGCCAGTGACAGACTGATGGCAGTTACCTTGGTCCTTTGGTTCTTTGGCCCTCCATTAAGTGTCTAAGTTTCCAACTGAAGAAAATTACTTACTTAAAAAAAATTATCCAGGCCCCTGGTTAGCTCACCTGGTAGAGCAGGTACCCATATATAGAGGTTTGCTCCTCGCCGCAGCGGCCGCAGGTTCAACTCCAACCTGTGGCTCTTTACTGCATGTCATTCTCCTTCTAAGCTGTCCTATCCAAATAAAGGCCTAAAAATGCCCAAAAAATATCCAATGCTTAGGCCCGGTGGGCCACCAGGCTTGCCATACACTGGGGGGAACCTTGGAACCTATGAGCATCACACAACTCAGTGCTTACTCAGAGGCACAACCAATTTACATGCAGGAAGTACAACACAGATACAAAAAAAAAACTATAATTAAATAACAGGTTACTTTTTTAAATGATTTCCAAGCTGGAATCACCTGCTTGTCTGCATTACCATTTTTCTCTTCATTTTCTATTACCTATGGATTTTCTGAGCTGTCCTTTGCACCAGAAGACTCCATTATTTGTACACTTAAAACATAATTGTACTGTAGAAGGCATACAATATTATATGTTAAATGTAGGTAGGTGGAGGCCAAGGGGGGGTTAATTTTAGGCATTTTGCTGCTACTTTACTTTTACCCAGAACAACTGATAACTGATAACGAGAAGGAGGGGGGGTTCCCAAAACAGGGTGGCAATAACCTGGAAATCTACTGGAATGCCACTGATTAAGTGGGTGGGGAATGAGGGTGGGGAAAGCAACTGAGTAATGTTTACCCTCCCTTAATGATTACTATCAAGCTGTTCAGCCTTGAGCCTTGAATCATATTCCTTGAAAGTCGACACACTGTCAGTAAACCTTAATGGAAGATATAAAAACTAAAAAACATTCCAAGCATACATTATATTGTACTTAGGGCTGCACAATATAACGCTTTGTTTTATCTACAACAACAAGTTTTGTGTTAGTTGAAAGAAAATATCTGTAAAAAAACTTTCACCTGTAACTGTCATTCTTTTTAGTGCTGCCTTTCATGTTCAATTCTATGTTCAATTTGTTCAATAAAAGAATGTTGGAAATGATTTCCTTTCATTTGTTTTAAATCCTACAGTTTGTTGTATTTTAGCAGAATACGGAAAGCAGCAGAAGGGAGTACACTTTATCTGATTATTTATCGCAAGTACTGTCGTTATCGCGATATTTAACGATATCGCATATTTTCCAATATCGTGCAGCCCTAATTGTACTGTGATTCAAAATGATAAGAGCTCTTGAAACCTTTATGTTCCCTGAAACCATAGTATGCATCTCAACCATAAGGCTTAAGTGAAATGTTTGGTCACAGGTCACACATGGATCGCACTCTCATCCCTTTTTTTGGTGTGCAGTTAACTCCCTGCAGTGAGTCATCTGTATTTATCTGTTAATGTCTTCCTTCCGTCATGGCCTTTGGGATCCTGACTCATGTCTTCCCACCTTCTCACACCTCCAAGACTTCCAGCAATGCAGAGTATCAGGTGTATTTAGTTAATGTTTCCCTGCTTCATTTTCTTACATTTCTACATATTCACAGCTCTGCAGCTCAAACACAGTCTTCTACTGTTGGCTACCTAGCCGTTCTACTACAGTGGTAAGTTAAGATACTTGCTTAAAGGCACTGTATCAGAAGTTGTTGATGAAGTGCAGTGGGCAGTGGTGGCCTGAAGGTTAGAGAAGCGAGCTTGTTACCGGGAGGTTGTCGGTTCAATCCCCAGACCGACAGGATAAAATCTGGGTGGGGAAAGTGAAAGAACAGCGCTTGTCCCTCCCTCATTACCACCACTGAGGTGCCCTTGAGCAAGGCCCTTAACCCCAACCGCTCCAGTGGAGCTGCTCAGTGACCAGCAGGTCAGACTGTGGTTGTACTGGGCAGCTTCCAGGTATGAATGTGGAACTGTGTGAATGTGATCAGGGTGTTCCTGCAAAAGAGAGGCTGCCTCTCAGTGAACCTTCCCTGAATAAATAAAGGTTAAATAAAAAAAATAAAAAGTGAAGAGTCTTGCTTCTTCAATAATATAAATACTAACAGCAACTACAATTTCCCCTCAAGTTGTAGTCAAATTCTACAACACGTTAGCAGTGACACATGGAGGAGGAGCAGAGTAATAGGCAAATTGTTTGTAATTTGTTTGTTTTTCCAGTTTCAGTCTCTCCAAAGGTTATAGTTGGTGTTCTGCCAAAACTTGCAGTTCACTGATGGTAATTCTAAATTATCCTATAAACATGGCATTGAAGAGGGGTTAGGAAGAGGAGGAATCTCCTAATCAGACTGGCAGTGGTGTTTCAAGCAAGTGTGTGTGCATTTCAGAGATATTTAATCTGTTTATCAGAAAATATCCACACCCCTCCCATCCATTGCCACTATTCTTGCCCCCTGAAATAAAGACACAAACAGAAACATCCCCTCAATCAGCTGTAACTTCTGAGCCTTGATCTCCTTGGAGGAACGTATGCTTCGTCCAAAATGGGCAAGACTGGAAGTCAGATAAGTGACATATGCAGAGTGGAAGCTATAGCCTTCCTAAGCCAAAGCATGTCAGTTGCTGGGTTAAATGTGTGGAATCTAGTGACATCCAGCTGCTCTCTACTTCCAGCCCAACTTGAAGGCTTTTACCTAGGGAACTGCAAAGAGTACCATTATATGCATGATAGCATTGTGGCTTTTTATATTTGATAGCAAAGGAAGCCAGATAGAGTTAGACATGTGCTATTGACAAGTGATTTAGTCTCCCATTTAGTCATAAAAGACTATTTTTATAAAACATTTGGACATTTTCCCAATAGGGATGATATAATGTCACATTTGGTCTCCAGTGCAGTTTAGTTTGTTTTCGAAATGTCTGAGAAGCAAAATGTCCTCAGCCAAGATGTTGGAGCTCCTGCAACCTCACATGTTCCAGGCAGGGAGCAAAGACTGCATCAGATGGCCAACCAAGTTCATGTTCAACCAAGCTGAACATTTGCACTAATGCCACAAGCATCTGGGACGGTAGTAGTCACTGAATAAATGCTGCATCTCATTACAGTAACTGGATTAGATAATAGTGGGAAAATGGATGCAACAATTCTCACTATGATTCGAAGGGCAGTTACCGTTAAAGTTGGGGTTTCTTTTTTCATAGTTACTGTACATCCTAAATGATTTTTTAAATCATGTTCTTTATTTCTTGAGCTTTCTTGACTTGCAAATATATTTCTATGAAAAGAGATAACAAAGAACTACCTTGTTCCTCTTTTAGAATATACTTTTGACTGCTGATAACTGGTGTATCGCTGGTTCATCTTTTATACTGTCATTATTATATAACTCTGCATAGTGTGTAATAGTGTGGTAGTTTAAAAAAGAGGAAAACCAGCTAAAAACACTTGATGCACTTTAAAGATAAAACAAGAACACAAGCCAACTTCCCGAAATAGAGTACAAGAAGCTATATATACAGCAGGCTCCGGTGATGCCCACCTGACAGCTAAAGCAGTGTCTATCTAAAAAGGCTCTGGCCAAGACAACCAAACATCAAATATAAACATCATCCCAGATATTTATTTTCCAGCCACATCCCTATTTCCAGCGCCTGCGCCTTCCTTTCAGACAGGCTGGTATTTGTTGTGCTGTTGGGGGTGATATATATAGAGGAGTCAGACAGAGAGGGATTCCAGTGGGTAGCAGTGTGGCTGCGCAAGGAGACGGTGAGGAGAGAAGGCCACTGTGTGTCCCTAACACTGACCCACCCTGCTAATGACAGGGTGCCGTCCGGACCCAGCTAACCCCAAATTACTGCCGTCGCCACCAGCTGTGACCAACGCACTCTCAAAAGTAAAATGGCTGAGAGGGATCTTTAGGATTTTTTTTTTTTTTATCCAAACTTAAGGGGATCCAAAGAAGGCTCTCTGAGGGATCCCTTTGTAAATTGTCCATGAACCCGTCAATACATTCATATAATATTTGGTCTTTCTACAGGACACTCTAATAAAAACTATGATAGGGCCACTGTTAAAATGGCAACTTCACTCTGCTTGTTGCTCCTCTGAATCTTCAAACTCCGTTATATCACGAGTTGTGAGAGTGGCATCTTAGCAGCATTCAGGGCCACTCATTAACACATCACATATCATAAAAGCTAACCAAAGCTTCCTCTAGATGTTGTTTACCACAGCAGAAACATAGTGTGTTTTGTATGGATGTGTGTTGTGATACAGAAGACTGAGGAAAGGATCAACAGTGCAATGGAATAAGTATACAACTAAATGGCTAAGATGTAAAATTAGATGACAAAAGGATAAGACACTGACCTGTCGGTTCCTCTCATCTACGATCCGGGTGATCTGGATCTTCTTCCTCCCCATTGCAAAAACAACTTCTTCTAACAGCCGAAGAAGAATATCAGTGGGCTTCAGGTAGTCAAGAGTTCAACAGACAATCCTTAACACATAGTTCCACTGTCAGCGCTGTTACTCCAGTGTCAGTTTTTCATGGCTTGCTGAAATAGAGCGAGATAGAGACAGGGTTATTATTAACAGTGGCAAAAAAACCTTTATATTCAGCAAATTCATTTAAATTCTTGCACAAATCGTATAGTGAATGTTCACAAAAGCATCACTGGACAAAAACTCATAGATCCCTTGCACCAAGACAGAAGGCAATATCAAGAAATCCCAGTTAGTACTTTGGCAGAACAGCTTTGCACTCTGGAATGGACTTAACATACACTGTCCCTAGTTTAATAATGACGGATGAATAAAGTACATCTATATATTTTACTATAGGCTGTTTTCTGGAGACATTTTTACACAGTATTTCGAATGATTCTGTACAAATATAACTGTGCAACCGTCTAGAATGCTGTTTTCTAGGCCACCTTGGCTCGACCAGATGGATCATTCTTGCCATGTGTCTTCGGGCTTTCCTCACTTTTGTCCCAGGAAGGATGAATACACCAGCTGCTTCTTTCCACCTGACAGCAAGAAGCTTCACCAGGAAGGCATTAAGTAAAACAAAGGTTCCCTGAACAACCAGCAGTATTTGCTAGTCCAGGACATGATCTCTCACAGGTTTCCAACCCACAAATGCACAACCAAGCCAAAGGCACTGTTACAGAGGACTGATCCATCATTTGTGTCACAGCAGAGTGCAGGAGTGCTATTCCCTTCCATTCTTCACAGTCTTTTCCAAAGTCTTTTTGGCCCCTTGGAATTTAATCTGTGACTATTGTATTTACATTAAACACATCAGGAAGGACTCAGAAGCACACTAACAGTAGAGTTAAATCCAGTGCATCTACTTCATCACACACCTTGTCTAGCTGGCTCCAAACTCTCCTCCACAGCAACACTCCTTCACATGCACCAACATAAATATTCAGCCCCGCAGTCTTCAGTGAACTCGACTCCGCTCTCCCACTCTCTCCTCCTGCAGGAGTGCCCACCTGCCTTGCTCTGTCCCTCCTCTGCTCAGCCTTAGTGTTTCTGAGCCCTGGCTTCCCCAAGAGCGCCTTAGCTCTCTCCTAATCTCATCTGATCTGGGAGGGGGCAGAGAGTGAGGCGAAGCCAGGCTTTATTCTAACCCTCTCTGGATTACTGCAGCATGTGGATCCCAGAGCTGAGCCACCAAACCCACCCATTGCAGGGCCAGTTCACAGGGTTGGGAGATAGGAGAAATACATTTGTCATGCACCAGTAGAAATGTATTGGTGATTATTTGCTGATTTAAATGACCTCTATATTTAATCAAATATAATATAATGGAACGCCAGTCACTCAAATACCCCATACAGCAGATAAAGGAAGAATTTAAAATACATTTAAAAGCTAGTTGTTTATGGTATTGTGGTCTTCTCCCTTTGAGTGATTGTTTAAAAGCTTCCTATTGAGAATACACCCTTACATTTCATATTTATTTGTCCTTGAACATTTAAGAGCTACATTGCATATAATTGAAATTGGTTTGCAAGAGACTGCACGCTATCTTCTAACCCATCCAATTCACCACCAGCTCAGATCCCAGCTGACCCTGCCAAGTCAGTTCAGGGTACACACTGCAACAAAGACTCCTTGCATATTTGGGATTTAAGGGTCACAAGGATTTATCCGTTTTACAATCTGGATGATTTGATGGCAAGACACAAATATTTTGAAAAGAGAAAAAAAAAATCCTTTGCACTACACTCCTGTGCTGCTATTTCCATGAGAAGAGACATTTCTTTCAGCATGTCTTCTTCAGTGATTGCTCAGTTTAACTTAAGGAGATTGTTCAGTTTAATTGAACACTTAAAGTCACTTTATAATGCTCTCTGGGGAAAAGCAGAAGACGTTTTCTAGCACTTGTAATAATTGAGTTATTGTGTTGATAATAATGCGTTGATCTGCTAAAAGACATAATGCAATGGTTTTAGCAATAATCGATTTGAAACATTTTGATTCACAATAATCAAGCTGAATCAAAACTACTCTATAGTCTGCCAGGAATAAAAAGCTGAAACTGGGACTGACACTATATTATCAATCAACAATCAATTTTTATTTGCCACATGAAATCGAACGAACTACAATTCCTGTTAAATGTTATGCAATCAGCTCCTTGAACTTGTGCATGTTTCATCATGAAGCAGAATGTGGCCGTCAGATCAACACAACAGTCACCCGGTTGAATGGCTCCAGGACTGCAGGATCCATCCAAGTCTCGGTGGAAGGACACCACAGCTCCCGACATCCCGCTGGAAAACGTCACAGGTACACAGGCACGGAGGCCAGCTCACTGTCCGACGCCTGCACACTGGCTAGCAGGATGCCCAGCAGAGAAGTTGCAGTTGGTGTTCAATTCCTCCACGCGGGCCTCGTGCCTCCTCTGATGTAGAGATGGAGATGGATGCAGAGATGGTCTTGCTTGTCCATGTAGTCTGGATCGTAGCCATAGGTTGTAGCCATCTTCACCCTTTCCTCTGAGTTGACTCTGATGTTTACATTTGAAAACTCTAACCAGCCAGGCAAGCAGAATGAGCAGGAGACTGGTGAGTTGATTTCCCTATCCTGATCAGAGACTCATCATCAGATGGCCACGGAGATAGTCTTGCTAGCTTGAGCTTATCTTCTCCACCTTTTCCTCTGTGTTTACATTTGAAAACTTCATTGGCGAGATGGCTAGCTAGCCCAGGCTAGCAGAGTTGTCAGGAGTCTGGCAAGTTGATTTCCCGATCCTGATAAAAGACTCATAGCCACATGCCATCACCGCCCAACGTCAACCACATACAGTAAAGCACAACTAATATTTATAAAATAGACAATTTAGCATACATTTTGCAGAGCTGATGGAGAGGCGACTGGAGAGGTCTGCGCCTTCTTCTTTCGGTTATTGCTGTCAGTGCCAGTGTTAAATATTATGGTTACTACCCCTTATGCCATTACTTAGATGACATTAAACATTTAGATGTGAAGATCTTCCAGTTTGACAACACTGACAATATATATCTAGTGTGTTGGCCTGCTTTATATATAACACTGGTGATAAATGGAGGCTTGAATATAAAGTACATACAACACAAATAAAATACAAATTTACCAATTTATAGACAATTTTCTCTCTTTGAAGATAAATCTCCGTCTCAGGCTGCAGAGTCTGCAGGACAACGATGGAGCCTGTTCTACATTTACATCTCACATCCCGGACAAGTTGTCCTGATCAATGCAGATGTAATATGTCACTATGGCAGAAACTCTATCTTGCTGACGTAAAAATCAATACAACCCACGGGATGAGCCAACGGGCTGCAGCAGCCAGCACTCACACAAACATTTACAAGGCCGAGCTATACTGTATGTTTTAATAACATTACATCCAAAAGAAAAGTCACACCTAATCTGGTACAATGAACAGCACAATTTAATGTTTTTCATTTAAAGTTTTATGGCAACACAGGACCGAATTATCTTGAGTCTCTTTTGAATTATTAACCTCTGTTAATTTTCAAGTGTTTTCAGATTATATAATAAAACTTATGTAGCCATTTAAATAAAACCATTGGTTATACAATTTCAAAATTAATCCAAAGCCTGAAACACAACCTACATACTGCTGAATCTGTAGGATTTTCTTTGATCATGGGGTGTATTTTTTGGTATCTCAGGTCCTCAGCTTGTTAAATAAAAACAATTTTAAATAATGGTATTCAAACATTATTATTCATTATGTGCATATTTAGCATTTTGGAAAATTATTTTCTAAATATATTTATTAATTTCCTGAAAGGCCTGAAATTTTTTTTATGAAACAGCTCTTTCTAATCTATGCTTGCCTCTGACCTTCTCAACGCCTCTCTTTCACTTCAAAATATACCCCCCGTTGTCTGGATGTATCCTTAACAAGAAGTGCTAAGCCCCCTGAGCGAACCTCACAGCCAAACGCTCTCCTCTTTATCTCACCCATGAAATCCAATTCCTGTGGATCTTTGGAAGTGTGACAATGCTTTGTGAGGGTGTGAAACACACTTCTCCAAGGTTGGATTGTAAAGGATTTCATATCTGTTATGCCTATATAATAGCAGAATGCCACTTATTGTTGTTTTGGTAAATGGAGCTGATTTTTCATCTAGCATTTTTCTACACATAAAGTATACTGAATGTTGTACATGACTGCATCATGAGCACATGATCAAACAGTATTTCTGATGGCTAATATAGCTGTCAATAAATTCACTAATGCTTTACCTCCAGTGTTTTCTCACATGAACATAAGGCATGGTTATGACAGGCTTAAAGGAACAGTTTGAAATTTTGGGAAACCTATTTATTTTCTTTTTTGTTAAAAGTTAGATGAGATCAATACCACTCCCATATCTGTATGATAAATATGAAACTGGAGTCATGAGATGGTTACCTTAGCTTAGCATAAAGACTGGAAACAGGAAACAGGAGGTGAAGAGCTAGCCTTGCTCTGCACAATGTAGATATGAGGTATCGATCTTCTCAGCAAACTGTTGGCACGAAAGCAAATAAGCATATTTCCCAAAATGTCTAACAATTAGGCCACTTTAAACTATTCCTAGATTTCAATCTTGTGACTAATGGATATATTGATAATAAAACTGATACTTGACTGATTGATACATTGCTAATTTACAGGATCTCTAAATAACCACCATATGCAAGGCACCTAACTCAATACTACTACAAAATCCTCAGTCGGTGACAGTAGAAGACTATGGCCTATGACTGTACTGGGCAGTTCATAGGAAATATGAAGTGTACGCAGTGGGAGTGAGGCAGTACACTCAGGCAATTATTCTTCCAATTGTTCTTGGTTTGGAAACTCTTACATCTATCCCCCATGTGTGTTTGCATGTGTGTGTGTGTGTGTGTGTGTGTGTGTGTACACATACACAGTACCACACATTTAATAACTTTTAGCATCCAGTGTGCAAAAGACCATGACAGGGCCCCTTTAACACTGGTCCGTTGACCCCTATAAAGACCAATAAACGGGGTTAACAATAAGTGTAAAAATAACAAATTCTAAAAGAAAAAAACAGCACTAATTAACAGGTCCCCCCTTCTTTTAACATCGTCTCATGTAAAGAATAAACACATTCAGAGCTGCTGAAGGTTAATCATGCTGGGTCTTAACAGCACCAGGTTGTTTTCGGTACAAAGCAGCACAGAGTAATTGGCAACCCTTTCATCCCTCCTCCTCATTAAAGACCATGCATTCATCTCTAATTGTGTTGGCCCCACCATGACCTCTGCTCCAGTCCCTCCAACAGTGAATCAATAAGGTGTCAAGCTGATGCTACCCAGCATGCATCACTAGGTAACCCCCCCCCCCCCTATTCTGCTACCAGTAGAATAAAGTAACCACTGTGTCCAATAGGGCTGGGACGATATGCTTTTGTCCCGGATTGATTCTTTCATGATACATGGGTGCCGATTCGATTTGTATCGCGATTTTCATTTATTGCGATTCTAGAAGTATTGTGATTCGATAGTATTGAGTATTGCAATTTTCTTTTCCTTCTTTAACTAAAACAAATGTTGAATAATACACTTCTTGAGACACCCCTAGTATTCAATATGTGCAAGAGTGAAGACTCATTTTGGTTTGGTAGATTACTGTATAGAGCTGGGCCTGGTTGTCAGTGAGGAAACAGCCGTGGCCAGATTCATGGCCATTTGCTGGAAGATGAAAGAGTTTCTGTTTCATCACTGTTTGCAGAAGTGTTAAGGACTGATGACACAGATTGCATTCCTTATTCACGTCTTAACCTTCCCTGCAGCTTGCTCATCTCCATGTTCTGCTATACTTCTCTTTTTGCTCAATCTTGTCCTTCCTCCTCGAGCATCTTATTTGCATCGTACCCATCAGCAGGGAGAGAACGAGGCTCTCTTGCTCGAGGCATAACTAGGCAGACTGTTAGAAGATTCTTCTCCCCTGCTAGCCCGGACTTTGAAGTTCTCATAACAAGTGGAGTTTTTACAAAAGTTCTTAAGGGGAACTTATACATGGTAAACAGCCAGGCCATGTGGTGGTCCTGCTCCCGAGGGAGGTGGAGTGAGATCAGGCTTGTTTACTGGCTGAAGTGTTTAACACTTCCCTGTTTAGAGTAGCACTCAATGTGCCGCCCCTCCCCACATGCCTAGTTGTGAATACGAGTTTTCTTTGATGTAAGGAAAGCGAATGACAATTTATGTAAAAACATAATGGAGTTGCGGCTACTTAAAAGAACCAGCGATGAAATTAGCATTTTCTTATGCAAATTATGCTCTGACTGGCACAATACACAATCTTTGAATAAGCAGACGTTAATACAAACATCCCAACCAGCAACGACAGCGGCATATGAGTTTCCTTGTAAATCTGCCCAATGACAAAACCTGAGATTCAGTACCGTCAATCTCAAAATGTTCCACTTCACCCTTTTCTATGGCTTATTATGTCTTTTATAGCAAGACAGGGGCAATGAAACAAAGTCTTGCTATTGTCTGCTGCTAGGCACAGCAAGAGCACGGACTGTGATGAATTCATCACCCTCATTAAGACAGGCTAGCCTCTAGTTTTATGCAGCCTGAGTATCCACGCTGGCCTCTGCTGCTTTGCAGGTCACTAAGCTAATGAGTTTTTGCCTGAAATGTTATAATTAAACGCATCTCCCTCCACCAGCAGCCCAGCCATTTAATGCCAGGCTGAAGGCCAGGGAGATTAGATGGCTCTAAGTGTCATCTGTCATTCCACCCGACTCCCCCATTCAGTTAGAAAACCAGAAGATGCTGTGGTAATGTGTCAAGTATGAGTGTCTATGAAGATGAGAGTATAGAAAATGCTCTGTGAGTGTGTACATGTTTATGTCGAGGCAAAATGTGTTTTATATACAAAGGGTAGTTTCATCAGAAGCTGGAGCTATAGGCTACGCATGGCTGTAACCCGCCAGTAAACAGAGTAAAAGAAGTAGAGGTTGCTAACCGGAAACAAAAGAAGTCGCTTTGGCCATCTAACCGCATGCAATATTTATTTTCTGTGGATGGCGAAGGCATGACCCATCCTACTCTGCTTCTGATTGATTGGTTAGAGTTAGGGTAGTCTACTGTATATTCTTGACGATCCACTTCCGGGATTGCTCCATTGCCGCCGGAAAATTCGCCAGATTTCACTCATTTAGGCCGGATATCCGTTGCCTTGGGCTTCATTTGTGTTGGCATTTTAAACTCTGGTGGATTTGTGAGGACTATGGTTAACGGCTCCTCAGATCTCTGCAGGGTAAATCCAGACAGCTAGCTAGACTATCTGTCCAATCAGAGTTTTCTATTGCACGATTAAAACTACTTTTGAACGTAAGCATTCCACCAAAACAAGCCAATAAACCAGAGCACGTTTTCCTCCCATCCCCGAATGCTATGTGGAGTAGCCAGACCCTCCTCCAGCGTACTTTGGAGGAGGGTAAGAATACCAGGGTAAGCCAATCAGAGGAAGAGTATGTACAAGGGAAAACACTGAGATCGGTCTTCAAGAATTTGGTTCGGTTGGGCAAGTTTTAATTGTTCTTTTATGTCAGCAACTATTGGCTATGTTTTATGTTATACTGGGACAAAGACACTTTATGGGAATATCCAGGAGATGCAAACAGCGGAAACAGCTGATCGGTCATGTGAGTTTTATTTTTTTGCTACGACAGAAGGCAAAAGTGTTTCCACATCCCATTTTTTTGTGTGAAGTAAACTTTTATCGAATTTTTCCGTTTTCATCCACCTTTTCTGATAAAAATACAGTATGTGAATGAAAACATGGCTACTGACACCCTATTCTCCAGCATGCAACACTGTTACTCACAATCTCCCAGCCTTATAAAATCTCCAAGACAGCAGTCTACTCATTTAATTACTGACCCACTGTGATGTAATTTCATCATTGTGTTGCTTTTATGACAGTGGCAGTGGGATAAGATTTTCCTGTCTCAACACAGAGACACTGATGTCATGCCTGCAACACAGATGGAAACACAAGCTGCCCTGTAAAATATGGCTATGCTTCCACACTCTCTGTTCCTTTCATAAAAACAGTAATTGGTCTTCAGCTAGACTTTCAATACTGACATAATATGTTTATTTTTGCTCTCTTCCATTGTCATGTTTCCATGGGCCAAACTATCAGCTGTAATACTGAAGTGAAGTGACACGTCCTAGATCATAAACCCCATCCCCTACATGTTAGCAGATGGGACATGGGCCAAACAAAACAAAATTAAAGTATGCGTCAAATACATTTTTCCAAAAGATGGTTTCTAATTTTTGTTCAAGTGTTCATTTTTCTGATAAGTTTGGTTTTTATTAGTTATTTGATGCTATAAAAACAGGGTGACACGTCATGATTGACAGCTATGATTGACTTGCGTTTGGTCGGGCGGGTGTATGATTGGGCGGACTTCGATACCGCGGCTCCACCGCCCAATCACAACACGCTGATGTGTTTTGTTCCCAACTGCCCCAACAAAGTGTTTTGAATTCACAACAGCTCAGATTTGCGTCTCTGGCTAGCTTCTGGTCCATAGCTACAGTAGTGGAGGCTCATGGGTATTGTAGTATTTAGAGCTTCCACAATGCCAAACTGATGGAAAGAAAACATGATGTCTCTGAAACTAAGTTGAAATAATTGTGTTTCTATGCTGAACATTGAGGATATCAGTAAAAGAAAAATTTGAAATGGGAATACTGAAAGGGAAAAGCCTTCCTGAAGCAGCAGCTCCTCCCACCAACTATTTGAACGCACTCTCGTTTGTTTATTGTTTCAACCTTAAATTCAGATTCATTCAACCTTAGCTCCACTCCACATTACTCGTCCTAGTCGTGTGGGGCCCCCAGCAATGTATTAATGCCGCCTGGGGGTTCCTGTAGGGCTGGGCAATATATCGATATTATATCAATATCGTGATATGAGACTGGATATCGTCTTAGATTTTGGATATCGTGATTTGACACAAGTGTTGTCTTTCCTGGTTTTAATGGCTGGATTACAGTAAAGTGATGTAATTGTTTTGTTTTTTAGATTTTTTTTGGGCAGTTTAGGCCTTTATTTGTATAGGACAGCTTAGACTTGAATGGGGAGAGAGAAGGAGAATGACATGCAGCAAAGGGCCGCAGATCGGAGTCAAACCCGCGGCCGCTGCGTCGAGGAGTAAACCTCTATATATGGGCGCCCGCTCTACCAGGTGAGCTAATCAGGTGCCCATGATGTAATTTTTTTTAAACTTAAACAGATGTACAGTATAATATCTACAGAACAAGTGGTAAGTAGCCTACAGCACTTTCTAATCATACAGTACAGTCACACAAACACCACATATACAGTATATATACTGTAGATCTGCACAGACAATCTTTTCATCTCTCAGCCCCATAACTTCATCTCTCTAGCCTTTGATCTACTAAATGATATTATAATGAATTCTTTAACATTTTTTGTTTGTTCCTGTTCTAATTGAAATTCTGTGCTTTCAGCAAAGTAATATCATCCTTTTAATGTTGTGAGGCGATGGAAAGTAGATCCGAGGCCTCTATCCTGAGGACACACACACACACAGACACACACACACACACACACACACACACACACACACACCTCTTTGAGATTACTGGGTAAACAGTGGCCTTTTTTCAAGTTGGGATATATACAGGACAAGTAAAGTTCAGTTGGAATCATTACACAAGTCCTTCCACATGCATTCATCCTGTATCAATCTCACATCAGTGGTGTATAGTATACAGAAGTATCAAAGATTGCTCCTTACAAATGGAACATCAAGGGAGTGTGCCACTAAAGCATTTTACAGCAACATTTTAAGTGGAGTGTGAGTGGATAATGGAGATGAATAACTGACACAATCTCAAGGCTTTGGCATACATTTCAAATGGCTGAACTTTTTTATGGGAAGCTTGAAGCTACTTCTAGAAATGTGTAGTGTTCGACACCCAAGACGATCACATGCTGACAGCTTACACTTTAGGAGAAAATCCCACCTTCAAACTTTAGCCTTTGTGTAAAGTGCTGCACCCCAATTATGCTGTCTTTTAAACTAATTTGTATTTTGCAACTCATGCTTCTTTTTATTTATTTATTCATATGTATGTGCATGTGTGTGTGAAGCACTTCGTAACTGCGTGTTTTTAAAAGTGCTATATAAATAAAGTGTTACTTACACTTACACTCCTGATCAATAGAAGGGGAAGAAGTGGGTGCTTCCACTGCGCTGTGAAACTACTAACTTGTAACTGCCATTATTCAAGCCTACAGTTGTTCAGTGTTTGAGTATCATTTAATGGAACCCAAGTACTGCACACAATCAGAATGAAGCCTTCCTCTCATTATAGGTGAGGATGTAGTTTTAAGTGCTTGTAAATGCAGCCAATGTTAACATTATAATATAACCTTATTATAATGTAAACTTTCTTTCCTTGATAAAATGTTTGTGTGATTTCAGAATTGGTTAGATTTTGTTAGCAGCTGGCATAGCTCATCCATCCTTCAAACTGACTGTTCTGGGAAGGAATTATTAGGCTGTGAGCAAATGTGCACAATTTCACTGAATTTCTGGCATGAGAAGAGATATTACATCTGGGATCAGATGGGTCACCTGGGATTAGGGTGTATAATTGCTAAAAGCCATGAGATCACACCGGGTGCTACTGTGGGAAACTAACGTCAGCCTGAACAGCCAGGCTACAGCAGGGCAAGCTGACTTCGATTTGTACAGTAAGTCACCAAAATCACCAGATATTATTGACATTATGAATTCTTACTGACCTAAATTTACTATACCAATACTGAAAGGTTTGATAATCTGAATCCCATATAAATCAATTGAAAAGAGCTACTGTATGACAACAAATTACAGCTAACCAACCAACCAATCAACCAATATCATGTACATATTCAGAAATATTTTCTCTAAAAGACATTAACAGCCTGAAATAGACGGTCCTCTCCCAGAAATCGACCGTATAAGTCGATTGTGCAAGCAGCTCATAATGACTCCTGTTTACGTTTGCTGTTAGGCAGCGACCTCTCGTGGCTGTAGTAATTCATCACGGGAGCAAATGACAAAGTGAGGTGACAAAGTATCGTTTCACTCAGGAGACTGGGGTTTGTGTCTCGTGTGAAACCAAAAGTCAACGGCCACTTTCTGAAATGAACCACCTTTTGCAGTGACGCCCATGACGTCCCCAATGCCTTTACATCCTCATTTTAGTAGTTTTACGTGACTATTTTTAAGCAAGTCCCTGATGTTTTTTGAAAGTATTTTTGTTGCCTAAACTTAACTAGTTACATTTCACAACGTTAACTACGTGTTTAAAATTGCCACCGTTACATCAAATAGAACAGTCATGTGATTAAAACTGGCACCACGATCACGTGATGCTGTCATGTGTTAAAAATGCAGATGCAGCAATAGAACGGTCATATATGTTGTTTTTGGGAGTCACTGGAAATCAGCCTATTCTGTCGTTTAGGTATGAGGATGTGTTGGCAGACCTTAAAATAACACTACCAGTAAACTAGAGGTATGTGAAGCTGTACAAAATTATTATCTAATGTCAAAGCTACCAAAATAGCATAAGCAAAGCTTTACAAATAAAGCTAAATAAACCAGAGACTGGATTTAACCAAACTGGCCTTTTAGCTGTTGTATCTGAGGTCCTGCACCTTGGTTGCAGTAAATCTAAAAGTATGATTGGTTACAGGAACATATTCATTTTTATAATAATAGTCAGAAGCACTCAAAGTGTAACAGAGTTAGAATAAGCTAACGGTGTGTGGAAGTTGCTGTTATAATAACCTAGTCCTCAACTCAGCATGAGTGTGTCTTCATGTAGGACCAGCATTAATAAAGTGTTGGCACCATTAAGAACAGCATCAGGACTCTGGTCTGGACCCTGTCTCTGCAAATCAACACTGAGTTTAATTAAGCCAAGCCACGCTGCCATTGACCCAACATTACTGTTTAACTTGGCAGGGCGGAGGGAAACCTATTTACTGTGAGCAACAAAGGCAGTTTTATAAGACTGTAGGAAAGTAGATTGCAAGGCTAATATTTGGAAATTGTTTTATTTGATTTCTGTATTTATAGAGTGTAATTTCTGCCTCTGCGGCATTTTTAGCATCAAAAGTGCGGGTGTGTGGCCCAGCAGTCAGACGGCAGGCAGCCAGAGGTTTGCTGGTTTGGAAGGACCAGCTCAGGCCTGATTACTGGGGCGTCCCTACAGGAAGAGTTCTCAAGTCCAATAGATTAGGAGCTCTTCCAGAGACCACAGCGAGAGGAGAAGAGAGAACATCAACCAAAGCATTCACTAGAAGGTACTGCTTAACACAGAAAACGTGATTGCAATTTGACTTCCCTGTAAAGATACACATAAAACACATTTTATATTTCGCCTTACCCCTCAACACTAAGTAATTTGAGTCAGCAGAACCAGAGTTGTATAATGCAGTTCTGATCTCACTACATATTCTGTGCTGGGCTCATTGTAGCTAATTTCAATTAACTGAAATTGTGGTTTTTATAATATTAAAACCCAAATAGTTGTGATAATTAGTCATAGCCGCCTCCAAGCAAAAAGAAGAGATATGGCCTAAGTAGAAAAAGAGGACCAATCAATAAAACTATTACTATACACTTGGGTTGGATTTTGTCAGAGCTGTTGCAAGAAATTTAAGAAAGGAATATGTGAATTCATAAAGAAGTATCAGATATTACCTCGTGTTTGGTATGTGCCTTGGAAAAAAGGGGAGACAATATTACAGACAGCTATTCCTCCTCCAGCTCTGAGATTCTGAAAGAAAGAAAAAAAACTTAGTTTCTTAATTTCTTGCTTTTTTATTTTTAAGTAAAATAGAAAGAGTGGCTGGTGGAATTTTAAATTGTAATTGTAGTTACAACTGCAAGATGTTTTCTGTTTTCATTGGCAAAGAAGGAAAGTGATGCTCCGGTTCTGTTATTATGGAAATTCAACTAGAGGTAATCCAAGTGCACTTCTCCATTGAGAACAGAATTATTTTTCCTATGAATTTCCCCTAAAATGAGGCATCATCATAGACACATAGTGCTCACTTTTTGTGTGAAGAAGAACATCTGTAATGAATAAAGCCATATTTCTGGATGTGATGAAACCACCATTGAAAAGAACAAGCGTAATTTTGCCAAAACAGATATGATGTCTGTATAATCACATCAAATAGAAGAGGGATATTCCATGTGTGTCATAAAAACTTGTGATTAAGGAACAGCCCAGGCTCATATTAATTCTGTCTACTGCACTTCAATCTTCATCAGTCTGGATGATGAAAGAGGTAGCAAGCACACAAGAAGCCTCCACAGCAAGAAGAGTCATCTAAACCTCTCGTCTTCTCGGCTGTGTGTGAGACAGCATGTCATTGCTTTAGCCAGGCATCGCCACAGCTAATCAAAGTGGATAAGAAATGCATTAGCCTACACAGCAGCAGCCTGCATTAGCTTGGGCATGCTAAAGCGAGCAATGTAATTGACCAGAAAAAAACCAAGTCAGTCAGTCAGTCAAGGAGGACTCGAAATAGCCTCTCAATAAAATACATACACACACACACAGTGCAGTTTCTATTTCTTCAACGTGTGGTGCAAAAAGAGAAGCCTGTCCTTCAGAAGTGTTGCTATTTCTGTTTACCACAAGGCCCCAAATATTCTATCATTAGGGAAACTAGGAGGGAAAGGAAATACCACTGGGGAACACATGGACTCCGCAAAGGAACCTAACTGCCAGAGTGGAGACAAGTGGTTAAAGACTGTCATGTTACTGGTAACACATTTTATTTCCACTATATCCATATGTCCATTCAGGTTAAGATGCCACTTCACACTTTGCTTTTTCTTTTCTCTATCACTAACTGATTCAATAACCTATAGATCATGGTTTTAACATACAGTTATAAATATGCAGATTTTGGTGTACCTTTCATGGGAAAAATCTCAACAAAAAAGAAAGAAAAGAAAATGAGCATGATGTGTGGTGAGGTGACTGGTGTGGGGAGTACCAGATAGTGAGCCAGAGCAGCAAACCGACGCCACCATGATGGCTGAAACAAGCAGCACCTCCTTGGCTTGTAGTGGAAACAATGTGAACGTGCTTGAAGATGCAATACCATTGTGATGGCAGCTGTTGACTTGCAGCTTGCATAAGATTGTATTTGGCTTCTTCTTTAAAGTATTTTTTTCCAAAATAAATCATGGTCTTAAAAGTTAATTTTAACTCTTCAAAATACAGTGTCTTTTATGTATCGAACCAAAACCAAAAGGGAAAGAGACAGAAATGACTTAAAGATAAGAGTGAATATTGTTTTCACAGGCCTTTGCATGCCAAAATGAAACGGTGGTGGAAACAATGAAAATATGGGACTCAAGCAGAATGCAAGGTACATCATTTGTAGAGATACTAAAATCTAAACTCTGCAGCTAAATATTTAGAATGGACAAAGGGTCCTTGTTATAAACTCAATAACCTTATGTGAGGTGACTAAATACAAGCTGCAGTCCTTTATCCTGTGGGTAACATCACCAACACCGACCTTTCCTTAAGCACCAAGCTTTCTTATTGAGGACCTCGGTCTGGTTTCAGAGGTCAATTCATAGATTGATCTCCTTCTAATTCTCTTATTCAGTGATGTCTGAATTTCTTCACTATGTTCAGTTTATATACCTTGCACAAATGAAGCTTAAACTCTATCAAGCTCCAACCAACTAGCTGACATGAATCACTTGTATCACTGAAGTAATATGGAAAGCTTAGGTCTTGAGAGTGATTTCAGACACTGTTACCCCTACCAGTAACCACAATGCCAAAAGACTGAAGTTACACACTCACCAGCGGTTATGCGTCAAATCTATACTCATGCAATCACCTTGCTCTAGCATAAAGACCAAGTGCATTTGATTAAATGGGCTGGGATCCCAGAAATGTTTCCAGCTAAATTACATTAGGAGACAGCAAAGTTTTGACTGCCATTCTCATGAAACAATATCAAACATCCAGCACACCATCGTAGAGTATCATAACCAGTTTTTGGAGGGTGTCCTGTTTCATCTTGGCAGACGTAAAACCATGTCTATTAATGTTTCAAATATGTTCTACTAGGTTATCCACATGCTCGCAATCCTGACAATGTTTTTTTTACATGCAGCACAGTATATCCTCCTGTATGTTTGAACTGATGCAGAGATGACCGAGGGTTGGGTCCCTTTGTGTCCCATCCTTCTGTGAATAGGCTGATCTAACTTATATTCCATTAAATGTAAACACTTGAAAAATACTTAAAGACATCTTAATCACATTTACAGTAATCACAACATTGTGCGCATGTACCCATTATGAACAACAGTTCTCACTGAAATGAATCCTAACATATAGTACATACAGTGATATACCTTAAATAATTTGCAGTACCTTCCACAAAAAAAATTTGATAAAGTGTATGTGACTTGGCCACATTTAAAGTTTAAAGCATTTTTAAATTTCAGGACCCAGAATGAATATTTGATCATGGGACTTAAAAAAAGAGACATTTCAGCCTTAAGCTGAATTATGTTATGAAGCCACTCCTCTAGCAACATTATCCATCAATCAGAGACTGAAAGGCCACTAGGTGTTAGCAGTGCCTTGGCATTTATTGGTGACAGCTCCTAACTAATTACGATGTATTTGCTTTAAACTGCAATGACATTTTTGGCCATTTGGGGCAGCAGAAACAAGCTATAAACACAGCGTATAGGCTAATACTACCTTTAACGTTGATATGGCTAACGTGTTAGCAAACAGTTGCCTATTTAAACATACAGCAACATTAGCGTTGCTTTGAAGTCCTGTTTCTAGCCACCTGATGAATGTAACTCAAATATTCACTCTCCCTGGGGTGCCTGGATAGCTCACCTGGTAGAGCGTGCACCCCATTTGCAAAGGCTCAGTCCTTATCGCAGCTGCCGCAGGTTTGACTCTGACCTGTGGCCCTGTGCTGCATATCATTCCCCTTTTCAGCTGTCCTATATAATAAATGCCCAAAAGACAATCTTAAAAATATATATATATAGCCATTTTGGAAACTAAAAATGGCAACTAATTACTTTCCATATCTCTGAGTTTGAACAAAATCTCAAATGTACACAAAAAACGGATTTGAAATGGAATGACCCAGCGCTGCTTTGAGCTAAATGCTAATGTCAGCATGCTCACATTGACAATGTTATGTTCAAAGTCACGAACTGGAAGATAAATTAAAATATCTTGCACTGTACTATTAAGTGAATTATCTCAAGTGTTTAACAGTTACATAGAGTTAATGGTCAACAACAACGGAACAGATGTGCTAACCCTGGCTGAGTTATTGACTCATTATAGAAACCCATTATTCTTGATGCCATTCACATGATAATTAAACTCCTAAAGAAGAGAAATATCAACACATGACATTGCACTGCAACAAAATGAAAGTACTGTACATCTGCTCCAGACTAGACAGTATCCAGGATATCTAAGCCTGCTAAGAGATAACTGACTGGAGATGCTCCCTGTGGTCTCAGCTCTCTGGCAGGGTGACAGTGTAACCATGACCTGATTACCTGTCCCCTGAAGCCTGTAATCACTAAAGCCAGCAGACAGGCACCGTCAGTCCTCTGACAGGGAGGATAATTGAAGGTGATGCTACATGCCGCTAGCTCTGCTAATGAAATATGAAAACAAAGAGCAGGGACAAGGCAGCAGGGCACCAAAGAGGCCTGAATTCCAGAGCAGGATATTTTTCTGACTATTCACCAGCAACTTTTCAATTTACCTTTTTTTTTTACATGGGTTTACTGGCTAACTGATACACCTTTCTAATAGCAGCAAACATACGCCACACAAACATCACTTCTAAACATGATTATGTTCTTAACAACCTCTTGTAAAAACAAATACAGAATTTATTTTTTTCTTAAACAAGTTGGAGGACATTTCCCAACCTTCTGAAAATTGTCCTGACTGAACTGAGAGTTGTGAGGCTCCGATAGAGTGTAATTCAAAGAAAAATGTCCAGGACATAGTGATGGTGAAGCAACTCATTCCAACTATCGACTTTTTGAGAATTCCTCCAGGCCTTGCCAGGTTAGAAGATCAAGTAAGACCATCTTCCCGCTGTTTTTAAATACAGGTTTGTGACAGGGGGAGATGCTGTATGGGAGCCAAAATTTGTTGTATTTTACTGGAGAATAACATTCAGAAATGCTAAAACTATATTTGCCTTGAGGCACAAAGTGTGTTGGAACCTCTGTTCACCCAACCGTCATTTGGTCAAGTTCCCGTCCCAATGCTTATCACTTATCTTAATAGGTTGTCTAGATGAGCTGTTTGCTATCAAGAAACATCTGTAAAGCCACCACAGCCAGTCTAAAATAAGTTTGTGAATATTGAGTTTTGCCATCTCTTTTCTTACCAACATTTAGTGTTTTTAATTTACCTGCCAAAAAGCTCCAAACAGTTTGAAAAGGGCCTATTTGAAGCAAATGTGAGAGATTTAAGAATGTACACACAGACTTAAAAAGTCCTAATTAATGTGTTACTTTGAAGAAATTCAAAAATATTTTTCTCCAGTCAGCCATGCTTCGTCATAGTTCCCCATTTTGGTGCTGCCACATCACAAATGTCACATTCAATAATTTCACGTTTTTTATGTTTTTAAAATTATGAACAATACATAAACATTAACATCAGCAGTGGTCTTAAATGTATTCAAAATGGTGATGAATTTCACTGAATCTAATGTTCCAAACACTTTGACGTTGTTGCTGTATTATCAACATGACATATCTGGAGTTAAGATAGTTGTTTTTAATTTCCTGATAAAGCGTTAATACTTCCCTTCTACGTTTATGGGTAAGTCTTGAATTTTCTTGTTTCTTAGAAACCATGACATGCATTAATGCAATTCATTTTAAAACTGAACCATGGGTGCCCAGATAGCTCAGTTGGTAGAGCGGGCGCCCACATATAGAGGTGTACTCCTCGACGCAGCAGGCCTGGGTTTGACTCCGACCTACGGCCATTTACTGCATGTCATTCCCCCCTCTCATGTCTTCATCTGTCCTATCACATTAAAGGCCTAAAATGCCCAAAAAATAATCTTTAAAAAAACTGAAACATGCACATTAAAGTTTAGAACTCAAAACCTGTGCCAATAGGGAGGAGGGACATTAAGGCATACTGTTGATTCACATGTTTTAAATGCTGTCTTAAAGCATTACTCACATGCCCTTGATGTACTTTTAAAAGGGTTATTGGACGATGTAATTGGTCCTCCTGTCAATACTGGCCACAAAGAGCTCGCTTCTTAGAGTCTGGCTGCTGAAGCATCATATTAGCTTTAGCTAAGAATGAATTTTAATACAAAACGAAGGCTGTGAATTTTGCCACTTACACTGTAATCGCTTTAGGAAGGGATCTCTTTGCAGCCAGTGTGGGCATAAGACATAAACACTTTCAATATAAATATGGGCATATACAGTAAGCAGGCCTATATGAGGATAGACTTGATTAAATGTGAAGCTATCCTTTAAAACCAGATTACTTTATCCAAATGTTCATACTGCCATTTTAAAACAAAATGACATCAGTTCTGACCAATAACTGGCATTAACAAAAATCAAATTGTAGTTTCTATAACTTCACCATAGTCTGTGATGTTTGTGGTGTTCCTTACTCTTCTTGTCCTGCTTCAGTTAGGGATTTCCTACAGGATGTTGTCTTAGGTCCTTGAGCGGACATGAAGTATGGTTGGTATATATACTGACAGCATTTTGGAATAAAACTCAGCTCTCTGTGTTCCGCTGTGTGACAACAGGCTACAATTGCCTTCATGTATTTATTGCTATGGTGTCACTGTAATGGGACCATAGACTGTAAATAATGGGACTAAAAGATTCCTGTAGGACTTCCGATATGACTTTGCTGCTGAATTGTAATTCACTTTTTGGTATTAGCTTTTGGTGCTCCAACAGCAGCTCTACTGATATCCCTCTTAGAAATGATCATACAAATACTACACTTATTTTTTATCCCGGCTAAAACCAGCTAACGTTTAATGGTTCGCACAGCGTTGCAAAGTGAGTCAAAGTTTGATAAAGCTTTCCATCACGGCTGATCACAACATGTAGGCTACAGTAGACCTACTGTATCACATGCAACGACACAACAAAACGAATTACCACCATACAGCGGTTATTAAATATACAAGTAGGCTACATTACGTTGTACTGTCATTACTGTAGGTTGTTTAGGAAACAATAGTGTAACGGACCAAGGAAACAACATATGAAGTGTAGCTGGTGGCTCCGTCAGTCTCTACAGCAGAGAACACAGACAGTAAACACACTTTCTCACATAAAAAGGCAGATGACTTACCCCTTTGTAAGCTGCTGTAAATAGTTAGTTTTTATTTGAAGTGTCTTCGGCAGACCCAAACACACAGGTCCTCGTCCGCTATATTTAGGAAACTGACAAACTCAGAGAGCAGCGCGGGGTTAAGCTCCTCCCACCAGAGTGTGTGTGTGTGTGTGTGTGTGTGTGTGTGTGTGTGTGTGTGTGTGTGTGTGTGTGTGTGTGTGTGTGTGTGTGTGTGTGTGTGTGTGTGTGTGTGTGTGTGTGTGTGTGTGTGCAGCTACGTCTGCGCGCGCGTTTGGATCATATGAGCATGAGTATGCATGCATGTTGTGTCATAGTGTGTAAGTAATTGTGTGAACGTGTTTCAGTCAGTGTGTAAATATTACTTTACCAGTAGGCCTATACTTTGAATTGGTCTGTGGGAGTAGCTAACTCTAATAATTCAGATACAAGTTCTTACATACTGTAGCTCAGTGGTTCCCAAAGTGGGGTCCGGGAAACCCAGGGGTCCTTGAGGGAGTTCCAGGGGGTCCCCAACAAAAAGGGGGAATACTTATTTCCACAATGATTACATCCATAAGTAACACAGTGACATAATGTATGACTATTTTGGTCATTGGTTTCATACACTTTCTGTAAAACATCTAAAAAAGCCAAAATCCTGTCAGATGGGGACCCTGGGATGAAATCTTGGGCAAACAAATTGGGGACTGTGGTCCAATTTGTGCCAGTTCATGGGTCCTTGACATGAAAAAGTTTGTGAACCACTGCTGTAGCTCAATGTAATAAGGACAGTATAAACCTGCAATGTGATCATATAAAACCTGAGATTATTCTATCATAAGGTGATACCAGATATAGATTGATACCAGACTTTTTTAGCTGGTAGCCTACAGCATAGTGTCAACCCAAACACAAGTCTAGCAGAATAACTGATCCATTGATATTATATTTATCCCTGCCCAGAAGGAAGAAGAAGAAAACGGATTCAAGTTTCTGCACCAGCTGAGAAGGAGGGCTCGGAGCAGTCAATGTAGTGTTGCTCTCTTACCTTAACAACACTGTTAATGAAGTGTTGAGTAAATCACAACCAGCATATAGCATACATGAGCAATACACACCATGCTTCAATGACAGAAGCAGAGATGGGGCATATACTGTATGTATTGTCCTTCAAACTGTGCATTTTTTTCTCAAGCAAGAGGCTACTTAAAGAAAAGTTCTTTGCTAAACGTATGATTGGGTGATTGTGTTTTGAAACTAAACCCTTTGAACAAACACATTTTACTGTAATTCCATCATTGGGCCCTCAGGAGGAAAAGCAACAACAAGCTCTGGTGCCACCATGTGTCCTTGGGTCAGATGACAGCTGAAGCACTGGTTCAAAACAGCAGGCAAAGGAAACAGATTAAACCACCAATCAATGCTGTTTTTTGCTTATTTTAAATGCTAGAATTTAGTTTCTTGTAAATAAATCACATTAGTTTAAGTGTGTGTGTTTGCCTCTGTCACCCCCCAGAGCTGCCATGGTTAACGGGTTCCCTGTTTTGCAGCAAAAGGTTCTTGTGTTCACATGAGCCAAACTGAACTTCATGCATGTTTTAATCAATGTTACAATCTGTGCAAACAGTTAAAACTACGCAATAAACTCAAATATAATGGAGGGTATTTTTCCCATCTTACTCAGTTGGGTTTCTATACAAAAAGAAACAGGCTTGAGTGTGAAGTGCTCATTAGATTAGCTCTTAACATGCTTTTTTTTTTTCAAGTGAGGCATCCCTTCACATCTTCATGTGTAAAGATTATATATCTCAATATGTATATTGTGTATCCCCATCGGTTTTTTTATCATGAGTGGAAAGTGCGAGGATGGAGAGTGGAGAGATAAAGCAGGGATTGAAAGAGCAGACTGGGGACGAGGCCTTTCCACTGAAACACAATAACCACAGATGAAAGGAATGTCATGCATTAACAGGATTTCACAGCAGAAAACCCTCTTCCTCATAATACACTGGCTGGATTTGATGCCCATACTGGGTGTGTGAAATTCTCTTTAACAGAACTGTAGTAGCAAACTTTCTCTATGAACTGACCCTCAAGCAAATTCACTGACTTCGTTAAAACTATAGAGCATCAGCCACGTCACCCCATCAATACGCATTTCCTAATGGTTTCACTGAAGAGGATAGTGGGTGGTGGGTCAATTGGTGAAAAAAAGACCTCTTAATGCAAAATAGGCAGCCCTAAAACAAAGATTATAATGTTTTTGAACACTTTATGCAAAATGACAAGGAAGAAGAGAAATGTGTCACTGATTACCGCAAACAGCACACAGTGCAACTGAAACTTATACATTTCCATAATTTATTGCCAGCTGCAACATTGTCGGCAGTCACTTTATGTTACATGAGCATCATCATCATTTCAAAATGTATTGAATATGTAGGGCATATTCACCCAGCAGATTGAAACTTCACATGCAGAAGTTTGCAAAGACGCAGCAAACAAAGTCATAGAAAATCAATAAATAATGTTTTAAATATACATTCATATCCACTCCTATAAAAATCCTATGAAATAACATTGTCCATGTATTTGTTTCAGGATTACCGTCTTGCGGTTGAATGCCTCCGCCAACCAGTCAAGTTGTAATTTACTTCCATATCTGTCCAGACTCATATGTAGTAAATACTTTGAAGGTATTTAATAAAAGGTATACATTTATTTCTCGGTGAAAGGAAGTTATCACTATATTGACATGTATGATTCCAGTGAATAAACAAACATAAAGTCTTCACAGAAGGACAAGATCAAAGCATGGGAGTTATTTCTCAGTCGAGGGTCTAAGGATAGAGCATGTTTGCTGTACAGATTGTGAAACCCCTTGAGCCAAATTTTGGATTTGTGCTATAAAGATATATCATAGACTGTATCAAAAGAAGTGGGCGTATAGCCACTGTGACGGCACTCATTGGTTTGTGGACTACCGTTTTGAAGCCTCAAATTTTTTTGTTGGGTGAGGCTATTTGCACCCCGGGTACAATTAGCAGTGTATGCTATTCATACCCTGGTGGAATTAGAAATGAATGCTATTCGTACCCCGCCGGTGCACACAGCAATGTGTTCTATTAATACCCCATCTGGTACAAATATCAATGTATGCTATTTGCACCCCTGTGCATTTACAGTACCTTGGCATATACACACAGTTATCCATACTACTCATGTATTCATTTACATTTGACATTCTTAGCCTAACCAATCCCACTCCTCTTGCCTAAACCTAACCAACCCAACCAGAGCCTAACACCCTGCAAAAAAAAAAGGCGTTCAAAGGCCCTGACTTGTGCAATTGCATGCAAATTATCTAATCCAAAATGAATAAAAGAAGATCATCTCACCGGGGAATCAAACTCCAGACTCTCAGGGCAAAGATCAGTGTTCTAACCACTCACCTATAAGTTATTACTAGATGTTGTACAACTGTTTACCACTTGATGTCTTTAAGCCTCGGTTGCTAGGTAACCATACTGTATACAAAAGAAATAGGTACTAACTAACAAACTAATGGTTGTATGCTTTCACTGAAGACAGAAAGCGCAACTGTAGTATCCATTTTCCACTAGAAATTCAATTGTTATAAACTTTAGAGACAAAACTTCCCTAATATGCCAGTTTCTGCGGTCATGGAAGATGAACGTCCGCCATGATTTCGGTGCACGCGAGCAACGTGTTTTTGTTGTTACGTCACAGGGTGTGAATAGCTCAGCTGTGTGGCTGAGGCTATTCGTAACGGGGGTGCAAATAGACACTGTTTTTTGTTTTTTTGCCATCACCATCTTGGTTTTATGGAGCCAAAAGTGACCATATTTGGAAGAGAGGGTGGAGCTAGGGAGGAGCGAGCCGTGGATCTGACTGAGAACCTGAGGACACCGCTGTGGTATCGACTTGTCAAAATGGGACCAAAAATTTAAATCATGCTGTATAAAGAGGACTAGCGATTGAGACCAGTTTTGTTAAACTTTGTTGTTCTTGTTCTGCTGTGTCTATTAGTGTGTCAGTTTATTCAGAGAAACCAAAACAGATTCAAATTCCCTGTATGTGTTTACATGATGGCCAATTAAGCTGATTCTGATGGAACCCAAAGTTGTAGCCATGACCATTGCTTCAAATATGGATGTTGCTGCAAATAAGCTACAAATCCTAAACATAGAGGCTTCACACAGATCTTTAACCAACAGTTTCAATGTGGGCACACACATTAAGTGTCACCAATTCAGTATCCAACCAAATGTCTCGCCTTCTGTTCCTGAGTTATGGTGTTAAATAATGGTAGTTGTGCTGTGTTGCCACGGGGCCTCTTTAGTTCAGGTGTTCACAGTGTTAGCAGCAGTGAGCAGTGAGGAGAACAGAGAGTCTGGTCTTTGCTTCAGCACATCTGGATGGTCTAACTCTGCCACCTGTCAGACAGAACACCTACTGTAAGTCTAGGTTTTGGATCACACAAAATTAATTTTTGTATATTAGGGTTTGTTTGTTACCTCTCCGTTGTCCATAACCAGAATACGATCTGCGTGCAGCACAGTGTTGATACGATGGGCGATGGTGAGCATGGTGCAGTCCTGGAAAGCTTCTTTGATGGTGTTCTGGATCAAGGCGTCTGTCTCTGAGTCGGATGTATGCCGCGCTCATCCAATATAATGATCTGTTGGACAACAGGAGGGATAATTAGTGTAGACGAATAGAATTGCTGGAAAGCGGTGGCATTACAAAGGCATAGGGTGGAAAGGGTTTTAGGAGGGGGGGGATAGGTACAACTGCACAAATTAACATACAGAACAAAAGAACACAATTGAGAATGATATACTGTATGAGTAAAAGACTGGCCAAAGATTCTGATCATGGTGGGTTCATTGATGCAAATGTGAATTGGAAATGGCAAGCAGTTTACAGTTTGATTGGAGTTGCAACACATAGATATGTGGCAGTACTAATCCAGTGGCTGTTCAGTAGCAGTAAAATTGGAAGTTGTGTAAAGAAAAAGAAATCAGAAGAGGCGGATGCATGTACAAACCTTGGAGTTGCGGAGTAGTGCTCTAGCCATACACATTAGTTGTCTTTCTCCTACGGAGAAGTTCTCCCCATTCTCCAGCACCGGTGCTTGTAGTTTCCCCTCCAGTCTGGAGATCTGAGGAAACAAAATAATAACCATAATACTACGCTATTATCACTTCTAAAAGTAACCTAGATAAACAGCGCATTAAAGGTATAGATTGACATTTTGGGAAATACACCCATGAGCTGAGAGTTAGATGAAAATATCCTTTACTACATGAGTTCAGTGGTAGAATGCAACGAAATATGTTTACTTAGGTACTGCCCTTACATTTGAGGTACTCTGGATAAATGACCACACACTGTAATTAAACTGTAAATGTACTGTGATTCATAGAGTATGGAGAACATACGGAGTCCTTCATGTAGGTCTTCTCCAGTGCCTTCCAGATCTCCTCATCATTGTAGCTATTGAAGGGGTCTAAGTTGTATCTGTAGGCACACATACATTATCACAGTTGGTAAGTCAGTGACTAACCCACCACAATGAGAACAGTGAGTGTTTTATGTAAACCATAGACTGTAAAAAGTATTGGACGAAGCTTCCGAGCCTGAAAAGTGAAGACAACGTGGAAGTTCCCTAAACCTTCATTCTACGTAATTTCCAGCAGGGGCCACTGTTTGCAAAAAGAAGTCTGTTTCTATAGAAGTCTATGGGAAAATTATCCTACTTCTAACTTGACTGACTACTTCACTAAACATTATCATGAGTTTATTGCCTCAATCACTACTTTCTAGTCCCCTTCAATACAGCATGATGTTCACTTAGTAAATTATGGTCCCATTTATTTTAGGGTGAGGCTATTTGCACCCCTGGTACAATTAGCAGTGTATGCTATTTGTACCCTGGTGCAATTAGAAGTGCTATTCGTACCCTGGTGCAATTAGAAATGAATGCTATTCGTACCCCGCCGGTGCACACAGCAATGTGTTCTATTAATACCCCGTCTGGTACAAATATCAATGTATTCTATTTGCACCCCTGTGCATTTACAGTAACTTGGCATATAGTTACACACAGTTATCCATACTACTCATGTATTACACCTTTTTGGAATATTATCGCCCTGACATTCTTACCCTAACCATAACCAATCCCACTCCTGTTGCCTAAACCTAACCAAGCCAACCAGAGCAGGCATATTCATGAGTCTTCCCCTAACACCCTGCAAAAAAAATTTGCGTTCGCGGGCCCTGACTTGCGCAATTGCATGCAAATTATCCAATCCAAAATTAAAAAAATAAGAACACCTCACAGTGGAATCAAACTCCAAACTCCCATACCTAAGGTAAACATATTAACCACTCATCTAGCAGTTCTTACAGAATATTGTATAACTGTTTACCACTTGGTTTCTTCAAGCCTTGGTTGCTAGGTAACGGTACCGTATACAAAAAATAGGTACTAGCTAACAAACTAACGGTTGTATGCTTTCACTGAAGACAGAAAGCGCAACTGTAGTATCCATTTTCCGCTAGAAATTCAATTGTTATAAACTTTAGAGACAAAACTTTGCCAGTTTCTGCGGTCATGGAAGATGAACGTCCGCCATGATGTCGGTGCACGCGAGCAACGTGTTTTTGTTGTTACGTCACAGGGTGTGAATAGCTCAGCTGTGTGGCCGAGGCTATTCGTACCGGGGGTGCAAATAGACACTCCGTTTATTATTTTATCCTCCGATAAAGTGGGAGAAGCTTTAGGGGCGTGGCTACACAACAACCTGTCAATCAATATAGAGGCTTAGCAATATGTATCCATTGCAATAAGTACATTAAAATAGCTATCAACTTGTTTTGGGTGTTGTCCATGTTTTCGTCTTAAATGTAATTCCCACTGTATGTTTTCACTTCATTAAAGTTAATTGGAACACTTATTATACACAATTGATAATCTGCAACTTTCCCCCTTAGCATTAATCTTAGCGCACCGCCATTGGAACCAATAACAACACTGGCTTGGCCACGTCATCCTCCCCAGCTCAACCCTCTTGTCAAAAAACGTCACATCCGGTTGCAAAAAACCAAGATGGTGGCGATCATATCGACTAACTGAAGGCTTTAAAACGGCAGTCCACAAACCAATGGGCGATGCTACATGCTACGCCCATAGTTTTTACAGTTTATAGTGTAAACATAGAGCTCTGTGGAGTTAGGGGTTAGCTAGAGTTACCGGACTGTTCCAATAAATAGAACGGGATCCTGGGGGATGATAGACAATTTGCTGCGCAGATCCTGCAGACCAATGTCCATAATGTCCACACCATCTATCAGGATGGTTCCTGCTGCTGGCTCCACCAGCCTGAACAGAGCCACGCCTAAAGAGGACTTCCCTGCAGTCACAAAGCATAGAGGACCTTAGAATAGTAACCTTAATGCTTTACAGAGGTACATTTTCCCTCAGCACCCTATAGTCATAGCTTAACAAAACAACACCCTAATTCCAGTAAATTCTTTCATTTACACATTTAAATCCAAAGATGCTGCTGCAACACAGGGCTATCAACATGTGTATTAGATGCATTGAGTAATATAGACTATAGGTTTTGTGATTTACTGTACATATGTATGTTTACTATGTAATATGACATATTTAAATGTGATACAAATACAAATTGCATGTGTTTAGACTGTTCAAGATTCCACTCTATGATAATTAGTAATAGTATTTTCAATCAATCAATCATCTATATTTATCTTGACATTTTCTTAATTGCCTATTAAAACCAAACTTAAGCTGTATGAAATACAAAGTTATGATTAAAAAGAGCTGAGTCAGTGTCCTACCAGAGCCTGTCCTTCCCACAATGCCCAGCTTCTCTCCAGCTTTGATGAGAAAATTGAGCCCATTCAGGACAATGGGTGTATTCTCTCTGTACCTCATCTTATAGTCCTGGAAGGTGATGGTTCCACTCTTTGGCCAGTCCTTTGGGACCTGAGCCTCCTTTATGTGTCTGGGAGCCTCAGGCTTACAATCCTGTACATAATCAGTAACAACAGATATGTCATATGTTAATTTACTGCATAGCAGAAGCACAAATTGCTTTAGCATTTGCCCTTCTTGAGTTTAAAGGACAGTTTCAAGAAGACCAGTACAGATGGATGGAGCCAAGCAACCTGTGTATCAGTGTTGTAGTACCCAAGATCAGTCTTGGTCTTGAGACCGGTCTCAAGACCACTTTTTGAAGTCTCGGAATCGACCGCAATTTTACTCGATCTTGTCTCGGTCTCAGATAAGGAGGACTCTGTATTTTAATTTAAGACCGGTCAAGACCACAACTGGAGGGATATCACTGAACTGCCTTTGCATTGTCTAATTTAATGTGTTAACATCATTACTGTGGTTGGATGTAAAACGTCCTGCTTCAAATGCAACCAATAACTTAACTCATTTCTAATTTGAAATTTGTAACTGTTGACCCCTTCTCCCAGCCCCCTTAACACACACTCCCAAGAAAGTGAATGAGGGAGACAGGAGAAGAAGCTCTGGCTGTCTGGGTGATGTCAGCCAAATCATCGGTAATAACATTTGGTTTTCTGTGGGTGTCTCTGGTCTTGATCTTCTTGACTCGGTCTCACCCTGCCTTGGTCTTGACATGGTCTCAAGCCCTCAAAGTCTCGATACACTCTGGTCTTGGTGATGGTCTCAGTTTGGGACGTCTTGACTACAACACTGCTGTCATTATTTTTTTACGGCAGAGAAGTCCAGAGACTGACCGTGATGTATTCCTGCAGCCGCTCCACCGAGTTGAATCTGGCCTCCACCTCCGTCGACTGCCTCACTACGTACTGAAGCATGCCTGTCATCTGGACAACACATAAACAGTCTGTAACACACACATGTTGCAGTCGCTTGCAATGGAGCTTTACAAAAAATAAACCAAATGTTCATTATTTGCTGTCCAAATCATACCTGTGTGGTGTAGGATATGGCCAAGCCTTTCAAAGCCGGATTGATGAAGTCATTACTGCTGAGCACTACGAACAGAGACACCAACAAGGACATGGTCGCAGCCATGAAGTCCAGCCAGAAGGAGAGCCAACGTGTCCCGGAGTTAAACAGTAAAAAGTAGTTGGAGTTGATGTCATTCAGTGACTTGAACCTACAACATGATAAAGGACATGCAAGGGTTTGTGAACATTGCACTGCCTAAACACAACGATCTGTAAAACTGTGTTTATAATGCAGACCAGCAGCTGAGCCACTGCAGCTAAAACAACCTGCTGCTTTTGCACTACATGGATGGAAAGCAGAGCAGAACATTCTCAGCGAGCCTGAAATGTCAGCAAAAAATATAGAGTATTTTATGTTAAGGAACTCTGGTATCTTACAGTTTAATGTGGCTATCTTCTAAGTTGTAGGCATGGATGGTGCTAAGGCCCTGCAGGGTAGAGGTGGTGAGAGAGATGCAGGGAGAGCGACTGATGTTCTCCATCTTCTTCATCTGACGGATACTCCTCTGGAATATACTGCAGACAAATCACAAATGATATTCAGTATACCTAAAACATCTCTTTTTTAAATTTTAAATATATTTTATAGGCATCTTATGCTTTTATTTAGACATAAAGAGAGAGACGGGAAGACATGCAGCAGAGGGCCCAGGGCCGGACTCAAACCTGGCCACTGCGGTTAAGACTGAGCCTTAGTGGTACACGCCCTGAGCTACAGTGCCTTGCGAAAGTATTCGGCCCCCTTGAACGTTTCGACCTTTTGCCACATTTCAGGCCTCAAACATAAAGATATAAAACTGTAATTTTTTGTGAAGAATCAACAACAAGTGGGTCCCAATTATGAAGTGGAACGAAATTCATTGGCTATTTCAAACTTTTTTAACAAATAAAAATGGAAAAAAGTGCGGGCGCAAAATTATTCAGCCCCTTTACTTTCAGTGCAGCAAACTCTCTCCAAAGTTCAGTGAGGATCTCTGAATGATCCAATGTTGACCTAAATGACTAATAATGATAAATAGAATCCACCTGTGTGTAATCAAGTCTCCTTATAAATGCACCTGCTCTGTGATAGTCTCAGAGGTCCGTTAAAGCGCAGAGAGCATCATGAAGAACAAGGAACACACCAGGCAGGTCCGAGATACTGTTGTGGAGAAGTTTAAAGCCGGATTTGGATACAAAAAGATTTCCCAAGCTTTAAACATCCCAAGGAGCACTGTGCAAGCGATAATATTGAAATGGAAGGAGTATCAGACCACTACAAATCTACGAAGACCCGGCCGTCCCTCTAAACTTTCAGCTCATACAATGAGAAGACTGATCAGAGATGCAGCCAAGAGGCCCATGATCACTCTGGATGAACTGCAGAGATCTACAGCTGAGGTGGGAGACTCTGTCCATAGGACAACAATCAGTCGTATACTGCACAAATCTGGCCTTTATGGAAGAGTGGCAAGAAGAAAGCCATTTCTTAAAGATATCCATAAAAAGTGTCGTTTAAAGTTTGCCAAAAGCCACCTGGGAGACACACCAAACATGTGGAAGAAGGTGCTGTGGTCAGATGAAACCAAAATCGAACTTTTTGGCAACAATGCAAAACGTTATGTTTGGCGGAAAAGCAACACAGCTCATCCCCCTGAACCCACCATCCCCACTGTCAAACATGGTGGTGGCAGCATCATGGTTCGGGCCTGCTTTTCTTCAGCAGGGACAGGGAAGATGGTTAAAATTGATGGGAAGATGGATGGAGCCAAATACAGGACCATTCTGGGAGAAAACCTGATGGAGTCTGCAAAAGACCTGAGACTGGGACGGAGATTTGTCTTCCAACAAGACAATGATCCAAAACATAAAGCAAAAATCTACAATGGAATGGTTCACAAATAAACATATCCAGGTGTTAGAATGGCCAAGTCAAAGTCCAGACCTGAATCCAATCTAGAATCTGTGGAAAGAACGGAAAACTGCTGTTCACAAACGCTCTCCATCCAACCTCACTGAGCTCGAGCTGTTTTGCAAGGAGGAATGGGCAAAAATGTCAGTCTCTCGATGTGCAAAACTGATAGAGACATACCCCAAGCGACTTACAGCTGTAATCGCAGCAAAAGGTGGCGCTACAAAGTATTAACTTAAGGGGGCTGAATAATTTTGCACGCCCAATATTTCAGTTTTTTATTTGTTTAAAAGGTTTGAAATATCCAATAAATTTCGTTCCACTTCATGATTGTGTCCCACTTGTTGTTGATTCTTCACAAAAAATTACAGTTTTATATCTTTATGTTTGAGGCCTGAAATGTGGCAAAAGGTCGAAAAGTTCAAGGGGGCCGAATACTTTCGCAAGGCACTGTATGTGGGCAGCGCCTGCTTTAAGATGTGCAACAATTTCAATAAAAATCTAAATAATTGCAAATGATAAGATTTAACTAGTATCAACTCACAAGAGGATGAGGGTGAACAAAGCTCCCATAACAACCACAGCTACCAGCAAAGCGGGGAAGACAGCCGAGATGATGATAATGGTGAAGGTGACCAGCAGGCTAAACTGAAAGAAAGGGTCCATGTTTTGGGGAAGTGCGATGTCCACCTCCTCTTGATCTTTGGAGAAGCGGTTGAGAATGCGGCCTGTTGGCGTCGTGTCAAAGAAACTCATGGGACTGGAGAAAATCTGAAAAAAGAAAACTGTAGAGCTTCTACCAGGTCTGAAAGAAGTAATCCTTTTTATACCCCAACCAAATTGTAATATGGTTAGACTTTTTTTAAACAGATTTTTGATATGATCATATTTAATTTACTCACAATGAGTAAACATGGTTGTCTATGTTTGATGGCATATAGATGGCTGGGGGTCAGCCATTCAACAGTACCTTCGTGAACATTGTGTCGTGGAGTTTACAGGATGCTTTCATGGTGACCCAAGTGAAGAAGAAGCATTTCATGACGGCAAGTGTCACCATGATAACCACCATCACGCCATAAATAAGTTGGTAGAAGTGCAGGTCTGGGTTTTCTGAGATGTCGCCCTGGTTTGAAGTTGTCCCATTGGATGACTGGGAAAACACAGAGACCATATCAGAATCACAATCAAAATACTTCATTGATCCCCTCAGGGAAATGATTTAGTTACAGTTGCTCACAGTCACATTCAAGGTAAAATAAGAGTAAGAAAAGAGCAAGTCAATAAGTATATACAGTAAATAAGTAACATATCTACAATATTTACAGTCATAAATGAAAAGTAGAAGCAGATGTAAGTGAGATTAGGTTAAAAGTCAGATTAGGTTAAAAAGATAGTTTCAATGGATCGCACAAATTCTATGCAATGTACAGTATGAATACAAGTAGCAGCAGTGAATAAATAACACTTTTGTTCATGTAGCTGATAACTATTGCAGAAATTATTGTACATAATTGTCCAAGAATATTGAGATGTGGTGTGGGAATATGTGCTGTGAGACCAGTTTGAACTCTAAAGGTGTGAGGGATATATGATGTTAAACGAGATGAGGACCAAAGAGATCATTTATCAACACATTACATTTTATATCTACACAAATCATTTCTTATCCTATTGTGAATAGTGTGCAGATATGTGGAAATAACACATACTTCATCATAAAATACATCTGCTCATGTGTGACTAGTCAATACACTGTTGTGGATCACAGTATACGTAAGTTAATGTATAATGGCTGTTTAAAGAAACAATCTATTTGTTGCAATGTCCATTTATGTGAGGTTACTATGAGAGTAAGTACCGGGTAATATAAACACATTAGAAACTCAAATGTCTGATTTGGATCCATGCCAGTTTATTGCAAAAGAGAACAAAAAGAGGTTCTCTTCAGATATTTGCTATGAATAAACATCTCACACTGTTAAGGTCAGATTACACTATTAAGTGGCCTGCCAGCTGTGTTATTTGGGAATTTCATTGACTGGCTGTGTTGCAGAGGACTGGCAGGCAGAGGACAGTAATGGCCAATGTTCAGGGGAGGAGATGGCCATGTCTGTGCTTAGGGATGTAAAATGACTTCCTGTCTCCCTCTGCAGGAATCATTTGGATGGTGTATAACCTTTCATCACACAGGAGCCCAAGTCCATTCAACCATGTATATTCTCTTGATCTGACTGACCACCATTATTTCTTAATTCTTAAGTTAACGTCAACAGTTTTAATAAAGATAATTTCTTTGTAGGTGGTCATCATCATGGGGGTCGTTGACTTTAGCTGTGTGAGCTGGCAATTAAATAAACTGAGTGTACCTAAACAGTTACATTTATAGATTCCTTTAAATCCAACCCAGCCAACACCATCACACACAACACCAACCTGATCCTCCACCTGACACCACTACTCATCTGGACTTGGACTAGACTAACTCTTCCAATGTTTTAAACCTGTCCAAACTCTTCACCTCATCATCCATACAGCTTTCACTTCTGGAGAGGGGACTTTCTTTTATTCCACAACCATCCAGCTTTGATTGGGAGGAACTTCACAGGGATCTCCATAAATACCATAGACGCATCAAACTCATTAGTCACTTTCACTCCCATGCCCAGTCACGCCCGTCTCATCCATTCACTCAACCATCTAATTGGGAACCACTCCATCACCAACTTGACAATACAGTTAAAAAACTCATTCAAAACAACAAACAGACCCTCCGCTCATATCGACCTCCGCCAGAGGCCTCAGACAACCTGTCTGGTGATGAGCGTAGGGCCCTGTCACAACTCCGTCAGAATCCAAACATCATTATTAAACCAGTCGACAAAGGATCCATCAGGCATTCAACTACAAACCCACGCAAAACTTAGGGACATTATCCAATCACTCTACCATAGAAAATTCTCACTGCCAAAAAGAGAGATCATCTTTTTGGACCCAAACACCCACGCCCTAGATACTTCTACCTTCTGCCAAAAATTCATAAAGAACCCCACACCTGGACCATTCCCTGTGAAGTTCCTCCTGGCAGACACATAGCCTCCGATTACAACAGCACATCCTACAATATTTACACATACATTGAACATTTCCTTGGGCCCCTCTCTATCCAACACCCAAGCTACATTAAGGACACATACCATTTTCTGGACATCATCTGACCCATGGTTATCCCCCCAGCACTTACATCTCTTCACAATTGATATAGACAGCCTTTATACAAACATAAACACCACAACAGGGCTACAGGCAGTCAAATCAGTTTTCAACAAATATCCCAACCCTGAAAGACCAGACAAAGACATCCTACAACTCTTGAATCTTTGCCTCAGTAATAACGACTTTCTTTTCAATAACAAACATTACCTCCAGATTCATGGGACAGCCATGGGTCAACGTTTTGCACCATCATACGCTAACATCTACATAATTGAGTGGGAGCGAGAGGCACTGGCCAAGTGTCCACATCAACCCCTTCTCTACCTTCGCGTCTTAGACGACATATTTGGTATTTGGACGCATGATCTCCCTCTTCCCCGATTTCCTCAATATCCTCAACAACCATCATCCCTCCATTAAGGTTAAGCACACAATAGATCCAGCACAGGTCAATTTTCTAGACACCACAGTTTTCTTCCAGCCAACCAATCCAACACATGACTGCCTTTTTACCAAGGTTTACTTTAAACCAACTGATACACATGCACTCCTCCACAAAAATAGTTACCACCCAAAATACACTTTCAAAGGTATCATACAGTCACAGATTATCCGATTTCACCGCATTTCTTCTCACCCTCTAGACTTCCAGACAGCCATCACCAATCTATTAACAGTACCATGGCCGCCCTTGCTCCCATTCGCTCCACCGATTCACCCACACCAGTCCAGGTCCCGAACTTGGACGGGCTCCTGCCTCCTACTCTCCCACCTGCCTCACTCCCACACCTAACCAGGGTCTGCATCCCATCCCCTACCCTTTACCCAACCCCTTTCCTAACCCTAACTGTCTCTCCCCTCACCCTAACCAGGGTCTGCATCCCATCCCCTACCCTTACCCTAACTGTCTCTCCCCCTCACGCTAACCAGGGTCTGCATCCCATACCCTACCCTCATCCCCATCATCACCCTAACCCTAACCTTAACCCTCCCCCCTCTCCCACCCTTAAACAGGGTCTGCACCCCAACCCCCAACCCTATCTTTCCCTTTCTCAGCCCTCACACACAACACTACCCAATTTTCCAGTTCCCAAACCTTCAATCATCCAGAAGATCATCCCGTTTGTATCCACCTATCTCCCCCCCGGGCCCCACAAAAAAAAAAAAAAAAAAAAAAAAAAAAAAAAAAAGCAAAAAAAAAAAAAAACACGCCTTCCATAACCACAAAACTATCTCTGCCAAACTATCTCTCCGAGACCTACTTGTGCGCTCCCAATTTACAGACCGTAGACCTGCCACCAACACCCAACACAACACTCTTTACAAAAAGAGAAAATTCATCGTTAACCCACATAGCCAGACGGCCCACCCCGTTCTTCAATCCTACTCCCTTCACACTAGCAATACTAGTTACATTATTACATGTACTACCTGTAACAAACATTACATAGGAGAAACCAAACACACCATACTCACACGCCTCAAACAACATCTTTACAACATTCACCACACCACTAGTTCTACACTTCCAACAGCACTCTACTAATCACCTCATCATTTCTGGTCTGGAGTCTAATGACCGTTGGACCGTTGGGCAGAGGAAGGGGCAGAAAAAGTCTGGATCAACCTCCTGAAGACTACCGTACCCAAAGGTTTAAACGATATCTAACTTCCTCAATCCACTCCCGCATCCCCATATGTAAAATCATCAAATCTCAGTCCCCCCTCCCCCTTTTTTTTCTTTTTGTCAACCATGGGGTCCTCCCTAACCTGGAGTCAAACTCCACTCTCCCAAGGATGGGGCACGAGCACTTCCACTTCCCTGTCTACTCTTCTCCTATCCCACATCTTCTTAAATTATAATCCCCCCATCCCCCTGCCTTTTCTCTTCCTTTTTTTACTGGCACTTTCTACCCAGCACTTATAGGTTTTATCCCTTTTGGATGATGGCATGCTTTAATTTTGATACTTTTCGCTCTTCTCTTATATTGTATTACTATGCAGGATTCTAGCACTTATTTTCAGCCTTTCTCTTAGACCTTCAGCTACTTTTTTGTCTAATTTTACTTATTCATGTTGTTACTTTCCCTACGTCTCTTCTCTATACTTACCTTTCCCCTTTCTGTTCAGTCCCATTCCAGTTAAACCTCAAACACTCTGGCGCCCTTTCCATCCCCTCCCAAAATGGACACCCGGACCTCAGCCCAGCCATAGACCTGTTGTTTTTTCTCTGTCCTGCGGTCCAGTGCATGTGCCTTGCCTGGGATTTGTACCACAGTCCCACGGGTTCGGAAAAACAGAGTTGCCTCTACACTACCAATCCATCTGCCCACTGCTCAGTAGAAACCCTTTCTGACCCCCTCATACCTCCATCTAGCTTTTTTTTCTTTCAGATCAATAGGCAAGTGCCACACAATTAAAACCCTTAACCTAACCCTAACCCAACCATAACCATAACCATAACCATAACCATAACCATAACCATAACCATTGCCTAATCCAGCAGCGCTGCCTGGAAGGAGACTTTGGTGGCTTAAAACACTGATAAACAAACTGGTTAGCCTGGTCCTACGAGACTCTGGTACATTTCATGTGTACAGAGAGTCTGGCCACTCTCCATTGACAAGTGTTAACTTCTCTGAAGGCGGGTACTCTGTTGAAGTTTAAAACTATTGGATCTGCCCAGAGCCACTCTGGATCTGCCATAACCAATTGCTAACGTTTGGTTGCTTAGCATCACTAGCGTTTGCCTTAGCCAACTCCTTCACCACTAACGGAGCGAGCTGGAAAATCAACAACTCAACTCAACTCGGAACTACAACTCAAACTAGCACATGATCCACGACCCACATCATTCTCAGCCATTCCCTCTGTTTGCTGATTGGACCGCCAAAGACTTGGCCGTAGAAAACCCAGGAATATAACACAAACCCAGACTGAATGAATGAAAATTGAACATACGTAGGAGGGCCAGGCTACAAACCGGTGTGGCTCAGCCGTAAACATAGACAGTAAAGTTGTGTGAGGAAAAAGAAACCAACGTCTTTGCACACCTGACCAACCATTGTGGAAAAGATTGGGTAACACAGAATGTGTGAAGAGAAGTATTTACTACTACTGCTTGTTGGAGCATATAGGAATCTGTATTGTTTTCAGCTGTGGAAAGTCCCACACTCACTGAGAAAACATTCACATTTCAACTGTGAGAGAGGAGAAAAAAAAAAAAAAAAAAAAAAAAAAAAAAAAAAAAAAAAAAAAAAAAAGAGAGAGAGAGAGAGAGAGAGAGAAGGTTCTCACCCCATCACCCTGCCCCAGCCAGAAGCTGAGCCACCAGTTGCTGAAGGCTGTGGAGCCAATCATCAGGAAGATGTTCAGGATGGCGAGGAAGCAGACGATGTAGCCTGCAGCAGCACATCCAACATCATCAACTGGGTTGTCCATGTGTGAATTGTGTATTGCACAGAATCATGCCAATGTGTGTGTGTGTGTGTGTGTGTGTGTGTGTGTGTGTGTGTGTGTGTGTGTGTGTGTGTGCTGTATCAGACCTCCAGCTGCTTTGCAGTATTGATGGTAGACTCTCCAGGAGATGGAACCTTCTGTGGTAGACTCCTGACTGACCAGCTGATCACTGACAGCAGCTTAAGAGGAAGGAAAAGATTTTGTAGAATCATAGCATGATCAAAGTGACTTTATTTTGCATCAGCTTGTGTCCTGACTGATTGGATATAAGGAATATTTAAAAAGAAAAAAGGTGTAACTGTACACTAGCTTCACTGAAGGTCTAAGCACTCAGACATTTGCTACATTCACAATAGTGTAAATGCAATATGTCTAGAATTCACACACACTACATAGGTATCATAATTACATTATATTTATACACACTCTAGGATGATAAAACAACCCATGGATTTTAAATCCGCTGCACTCAATAATTCTCTAAATTCATATGCTTAAAAAAGAAATAGTATGTATGACATGTCGGAAGGCAAAAGTGTTTATAGCTCTTCCGAACAGCCACACAAAAACCATCGTAGAAAGGGCCATGACATGATAATTGTTGAAATATGGGAATAGCGCCACACATAGTCTCTCCTTGAAGGCATTCATAGTGTGGCACTAGATGTGACTAATAGTTGTGTAAAAATTTGAAAATAGAGATCTTGAGAGAGAAAAGGTGTGGGGGGAGGGGTTTTCCGAAGCTGTGTGATCACTGTGTCATCATTGCTAGCGACAGACAGGGTGTGAACAAACCCGCCATTTTTAAATAGTTTAGCCAGTGGTGTTTTTTTTTTTTGCTGCCTCCAGCTTCTTTTGAAACAAAATGTGTCTTCTGGCAAATAGTCACATGCCGAGAATCAAAATCAACACACCTTCCATGTTCTGTGTGTGTGTCGCGTTAGGTAACGACAGTTTCCTGCGGCATCGCTATGACAACCAGCCACGCTTGCCTCACGCATGAGGCGGTACTAAATCTGCAATGGAAAATGGAGGACGGGGCACCGCGGCCGAGTGGAGCTGAGCTGAGCTGAGCTGGTACTAGCAGTGGGTAAGAGCCATAAGTCTCACACCAGTGCAGAGACTGGATAAAATAAGATTTGTTGATTATATTGATATATTACATCTGAACTGGCTGACACTAACCTGGAAATCCAGACCCAAATCCGAAAGATTAAGGGTCTGGCATTGAGTAATGAAAATGGCCCAACTCGAGGGGCGGCACCAAGCATGCATTTGAAAATCTCACTGCACGCAACTGGATAACACTACGACCAATCACTACAATACACAGGGTGACGTATCCAGAGCCCCGTACGCTTAGCTACCAGCGGAGCTAACTGGTAGATTAAACTGTCGTCATCTGTCCTCTGGCCCGTCTATATCAGATATACCAATGTGATTGGTGCAGCTTGGCTACAAGGGCATAGTTAATGAGCATCATTACTGAATGCCAGAGTGACTCGCTGAGCAAATTCAAATTGTGCTCTCGCGAGAACTCGGATTTCCAGGGTAGACTAACCATGCACCAACCACAGAATTATGATTTAATGAGTGGACTTTGTAGACTCACATTTCTGGACAGCTGTTGTCCCATCATCCTGTTCGTCTGACATGTCAAATGCTGAAAGGAAGCACAGATGTGTGAGGAAATGTAAATAAAATTACAGAAGAAAGTTCTGTCATCTCCATACTGTGTAGACTGTAATAATAATGCAATAACAACTGTATATTGAGTATAGGACTGTTGCCTTATCGGCTGTTGTTTCACAAAGCTTTTACAAAGTTCATTGTCCTTTCTTACGTCATCCATAGACCCTTTGTTACCTCGATGGACTGCTGGCACTACCTTTTACCTCCTCCTGGTTATATATTGGCTATTTACAAGCTTATACTTTTCAAATGAAATTTTGCTCCACAGAGAATTGTGCCAAAAGTAAAGCAACATGTTGGATCTATCCTACAATATTCCAACACTGTGTTCTGACTGGTTCTGCTCTGTACACTGCTTTTAGGCATCCATTACGATTGAATGTGTGTCTTAATACTAAACTCTATATTGAAATCCAGCCTTGTTTTCTATGCTATAGTGCGTGACTATTTTATATTAATGAATCTCCGTTACATTAAGGTATTGACAAATGAGTTGATACAAAGCTAGTTAAGCCCATCAGCTCCACAAAACTCTCTCTGTATTTCTCAGTATGGCTATGTTTACAAAATGGTGTAGTCCAGTGACTTTCGGGCACAAAAGCGATAAAAAGGATAACAGCCGTATTCAACTTTGGAGATGAAGAGGACGGCTGCAACAGGTGAAGGCAAGGCTGAAAACCCAAAGAAGCGCCCACGAAATGTTTCTGTCAGTGATTGTATTGCTTAGAAAATACCTACACGTTCTAGCCTGGTTGACACCAGACCCTTCTCAGTTGTAACTGAGAGTGGGTCTGGGGAAGGTTCATTCACAGCCCATTTCAAAGGCGTCCACTAGACGCCGGCTCAATTGCCTCTGGCCGCAATTGGATAGACCTAAAACCAATCAGAGCAACGTGCTTTAATGTCGCTCGCTATCGTCATTGTGTAAGGCCCGCCTCAACGGTTGTGATTGGTGCCTCGATTTGGAAATGGGTTTGAATGGGCTCTTGGCCAGACAGACTTGCAGAGGAAATCTCAAATTTACCGGAAGTTTGTCAGGGTTTCCCCAGGCTATACACGTTCAGCAGATGGACTAAAATCCAAAAAAGAAAGTGACCAACGGTGAAGACAAACACGGATAACCATTGGTGGGGCTTTTCCTAGTTGGAGTGCTAAAAAAAGAAAAGGGACCGAGGTCAGACACTGAGATGTCGCCTTCCTGCTATTGAACAGATTTTTTACAGTTACAGTTTTGTAACGTATTAGGAGTAGGAATTATTGCTATTTCATTTACTCAACCTAAATGATGTGCTATTGTCGACAGTTTTGTCATTTCAAAATCCTCATTGGGCAACAGAAACTCTGCACTATAGCTTTAAGATTTCTTCTGATGAATTGCGGCATTAGAAATTAGCCCATATAATCTATTTTAGATCATTACACTAACAAACATCTTTTTCTGGTTTCCATACCTGGGTTCACTAACCCGCCGTCTGTGCTTTCTCTTAGCCCAACATCCTTCAGCTGGGCAGAGTGTTTGGGTGACACTTCCTCCTCCTCCTCCTCATTCTGAGTCTGTAAACACCAAGCAAAAACACAGTCATAGTAAGCAGGGACATCACAGACATTTGGGGGACAGGGGCTCATGTGAAAAAGGGCAAATAATTAATAAATTAAACAAGTTAAATATGTATACTCACGCAGAGTTCTACAAAATTATCAGTTCACACAGAGTCACTAGGTGTATCACAAGAGCAGGCTACAGCAAAGGAAACTGTTCTATGCTACTAGTTTCAAGTATATTTAGAACAACTGACTTCACCAAGGAGAGAGACATAGCTTCACTAATAATGTATTTATTTTGCACATAGCAATAAATCATTTTAATTCTTTTGGCGGAATAAATAACATATCAAAATCAAAACAAATATTCACACTAAACTAAAAAGGGCTGTTGCTGCTATTTTGTTAATTTTACAGCAAAAAACACTGCAAAAATAATGAAAACACACTGTTACGATTTTGGTATTTTTTGCTTCCATGTCTTCTTTTACTCTAATGGAAAAAGTTTTAGGCCAACTCCCCTCCGCTTCAATTAACCCAACAAGCTATTCTGCGTATTTCAACATAACATTTCAGGGGAAAAGACTCTTGATGTAAGTCATTAACTGGGGATGTTCTGTGCTGATATGTTTTAGTTATTTTGTTTATCCTATTCACCTGCAGTGCCTTGTCATATGTATGTGTGTAATTAGCACATTTTAAAAAGTTAATGACTAATTTGCATATCAATGTGGAGATTGTTTTATTCAATTAATATATTTTTTTGACAGGAAAGCTGTGCGAAAACAGGAAATATATATTAATTTGTTTAAAAGAAGAAAAAAAATGCACCACAGAAAATATGTGCTCAAGCCACCTTTGATGTCTGTTTGTGCACATGACTGCTTTTACGTCTTGACAAAATAAGTCACTCTGACCTTAAAGTAGAGGAACCGTTATCTTGAGCCCATTAAGAAGTTCTTGCCTACTATAAACCTCAGACATCTCAATATTTGATTTACAGCTTACATGTAGTGCTAAGTTTAATTTGTTTATTTTGCCCATGGCAATAAATCATTTTAATTATTTTGGCTTTATTGTAATAAATAACACCTCAAAATCAAAACAAATATTCACACTAAATTAAAAAGGGCTGTTGCTGCTATTTTGTTAATTTTACAGCAAAATCCACTGCAAAAATAATGAAAACACACTGCTATTATTAGATGAGGAGCCTACAATTACTGTTTAATGCAGGACACTTTTTCATGTTGTGGTCAATTTTAGGATTTTGGTCTATTTTGCTTCCATGTCTTCTTTTACTGTAATGGAAAGAAAACTTCCAAAAAACACATTTAGATGTTTGTTTTAGGCCTGTTTGCATATATAGATTTCTTTTAAATTAACACAACAAGCTATTCTGCGTATTTCAACATAACATTTCAGGGGAAAAGACTCTTGACCTCATTAACTGGGGAAGTTCTGTGCGGATATGTTTTATTTATTTTGTTTATCCTATTCACCTGCAGTGCCTTGTCATATGTATGCAACTTAGCACATTTTAAATAGTTAATGACTAACTTGCATATCAATGTGGTGATTGTTTTATTCAATAAATATATTTCTTTGACAGCACTTTTTCTCGAGGAAGAAAAAGTGCATGTGCTCAAGCCACCTTTGATGTCTATGTGTGCACGTGACTGCTTTTATGTCTGGACAAGTTCAGTCACTTTGACCTTAAAGTAGAGGAACCGTTATCTTGAGCCCATTAAGAAGACATGAAGTTCTTGCCTTCTATAAACCTCTGACATCTCAATATCTGATTTACAGCTTACATGTAGCTTACAGTGAGCTAGTAAAATAATAAATAACTGGGGAAACGGGTAAAACAATATGCAAAGACACATAATAGCAGAGCTAACAGTACATCTGAGTTTTGTACTGCAGCTTTTTTACTTGGGACTGTTCCATCTGGTAGTTGCTGATGAGCGGTAGCGCGTCGTATCGCGTCTTTCACCGGGGGGTCGGTCCCAGCCTCCAGCACCTCGCCATCCTCCAGAACTAAAATGTCATCACAGTACTCCAGATACTGGCAAACACAAGCGAGGACAACCATGTCAACAAAACCATCCCAGCACCGTGGCCGGAGGGCTCACCAACACAGTCTAAACAGCACGTGTAAATATACTGTACATTCACGGCATTTGGTTTACAATACTGCTCACAATTCATGATGAAGGAAATACTACTGGTAGCTAACAGACACCACTTCCTGGTGTGTGATTTACTTTTACTTTGGGGTTTACCACAATAGGATGCTATAGATGCTATAGATCTTCTAATGTAAAATGATTTTTAAATCTGTTAATGTTAAAACTTAGACAGAATGTACTATAAGTATAAACAAGTGTGCACATTTGAATGAGAAATGTCATGCTTAATAATAGGCTATTTAGGATTTATTATCTGCTAAAGAATGAAGTCCATTTTCCCACCTGGAGCTGGTGTGTAATCAGTATGACAGATTTTCCCTGGAGCTCCTTCTTAATGCATTCTTCAAAAATGTGTTTCCCCACATGGGCATCGACAGCAGATAGTGGATCGTCAAAAAGGAAGATGTCCTTCTTGGAGTAGACCGCTCTGGCCAGGCTGATCCTCTGCTTCTGCCCCCCTGACAGATTCAGCCCTCGCTCTCCAATCTGCCAACACAACAGCACAGCAGAAAGCTACTAAGAACACTGGCAACAGGCTCTGGTACATCACAAAATCACCGTTTACTCATTTACAACAATGTAGAATAAATCAAGATAGAAACACACTTTGCCAAAAAAGATGGCATAAGTGCATAAAGAAACTGACGGTGAAGACAACAAAGTACTCCCAGTTTCAAATAAACTCAGAAACACCAGTCAGACTCAGACTTAATCCCAAATTGAGTTGCAAATTGGATTATGCCAAATTCAAACTGCCTAAATAAATAGGCCTGGTATTCAACTTGTAATAAAGTTATGACTCAGATGTGATCAATACGATTTTGGTTATGCAATACTACTTTTTTTGCAAACGTTCTGCACTTTGCACAGTACATGATAGTTTTGTCTCCCTGAACATCTAGTTGTATTTTCACTTTCATGGAAGAGTGGCAGGAGGAGTAAAGTCAAATCATTGGCAGAGGTAAACATTTCACATAACACAAAAGAGAAAACACAACAGCATTTGGTGAGACTCAAAATGGAAAAAGTAGGTACGTATTAGACAAATGATTCCTCGTCGCTGATTGGATGTCAGTCTGCGACAAAACAGAGGTACTTCCTTTTCTGGTTCTTCTTCTTCTTCCTCTTTTAGATTTCTGGCAGACTGTTGAAGGTAGATGCGGAGAGTAGCCTTGAGCAGGTATTAACACTCAAGGTGAGGCAAAGGTGATGTGAAAAAAATGATGGGCTTTATTATCAATGACCCAAGTAAGGTCCATAAGAAAAAATGACAATAGAAAGAATTAACAAAATTAAGGAAAGTAACAAAAAAGCACTTTCAAAAAAAGATAAAATTCAAATTGACTTAAGTCAAAACAATCAAAAGTATAAATACACCACTATTCGCTATAGTAGACCTTAAATCAGGTTTAACTTGGAGATCCTACAGCAGACTTACGTCCTACTACCTTCACGTATACTCCAGCTCTCCTTTCTGAGCAAACACATGGCCACCCTATATAGCCTGACGCCACCCCTCAAATTGGAACATACCAACCTGTAAAACTCAGGGGTGGCTCAGGTGAGTAGGCCGTAATGGCTTCATACAGCACACATAAATATACAACAATCTAAATAGATACAACATATAATTTATACAATAGGTATTACCATTAACCACAGCCACAAGGTATCTTGTTGGCTGTAAAATATAATACACCACAAGTCATGTTTGTGACAATCTATAGCTTTTAAACAAACTATGATAAATGCATTTAGCTAAGCCTATCAAATAGTAAATCACCGCAGCAATAGATGTTAAAAATTTGTGCACAAAACTACGGGATTAATACAGGGAATTCGATAAATGACAGACAATATAAAACCAGTATAAATAACCGGACATAGACAGTCAAACAAACATGTACAAGCAACATTCTTCACTCAGTCTTTGAGATTAAAACAGGTAGCGCATCGCTACCGTGACGGCAGCCATGCGCCCCGTCACACAGACTAGATGCCTTGCTGCACATTGCTTCTTCTCACAGGTCAGGATTATAAGATAAATAAAATTTATATTTATAGGAAATTGCTGTGCAGCTGTTGCAAGATACAAAGTATGGTAATATAAAAGTATTATAATTATATTTTATACTGCAGTTTGGAGTGTACAACAAATGGAAGTAGAAGTTGCTTTTGCGGTTTTCTCTAAGTTATTGTTTTTTTCCCCACTGGTTTTGCAGCAAGTCCAGGGCCGGACAGACAATCTGTGCGTTCTGGAAAAGTCCAGAACGGCCTTCCAACCATCGGCCGTCGGCACAAAAAAAAAGTCTGATAAAGCGATATTAACAGCCATCAGCAGGGGGGGCAAATACAATCACTTATATGCTACGTGTAAAAATAAAACTAAAGAAGAATAGGCCTACATCATTAGAAGTGAGTTCATTTCACATCAGCAATACTGGTAAATGCCAGGAGAAGGAAACATTATAGGCTGCCTTTATTCCGATCTTAGCGAATTGCATAGTCAGCTATCAACATGGGTGTGCATCATGATTATGAAAATGATTGTGCCATTTAGTGCTGTCAAACTTAACGTGTTTAATAATTTCTGTTAGGTTAATTTGAAACATTAAACACGTTAGAAATGAATTGGTACCACTCTAAACGTGCTAACAAATAGGGAAGGGGGCGAAATAATTCACCAAATGTAACCAAAAGTTTAACAAAAACAATCCTAGCTTGCACTTTCTGTCTGTCTTCCATCAGAGTGCAGTTTTTCCTAAATTTACGTTTACTATTGTGGAACTGGCAAAGACCTGGTGGTTGTTTGTGAAAGCTTCACAGACAACATTGATAGGACAACATCATTTCACAGCCTTAATATGAATCAAAAGTGTAATATGATATTGACCAAATCTAACATAGTTTATTCAATGCTAATTCTTTAACACAAAGCAACATTTATATACATTTATATTTGAATAGTTATAAGTTATAGTATATAGTAACTAACACTCTCAGTGTAGTTTTGGTATAGGCCTACAATGTATCTAATCCCCATGTTCAGGTACAGCCACTAGCCTACTTTATCTCTGAAAGTGTAGTCAGAAATACTCTGAACTGTTTTATAATTACAAGTTTGTGTAATTTGGGGTTTCTGTAGCCAGTGACATTTTATTATTTGTATTTTATTTTCAATGCAGATGTAACAGCATTGTACATTTTTTGTTTTTATTTGAAGGCCAAGGCTTCATTAAAAAACACAACCCCCCCCAATCAGCATTGGTTTTGAGATGTTACTTGCTGTGAATACCTCGTCTGATAGGCTACAGTATTGTAGCATAGTATCAGGACATCCTGGCTAGTGTCTGTCGCGCACAGCTAGGGGCGAATGGCCGGATGATGGGTCTATTTGGGAGAAAGTCCAGGGCTGTTATTTAGCCCCAGTCCGTCCCTGAGCAAGTCCCGCCTCACTGTGCTGTCTCACCAAATGCTGTTGTGTTTTCTCTTTTTGTGAAATGTTGTGTTTTTTTATGTTCATGTATTTTCTTAAATGTTGTTTTGTGAAATGTTGTGTATGGTCACTAGCGCTAATTGGCTTGGCAAGCAAGGTGCAAATATCTCTGATGATGTCGTATTCATGTTTAGGACATCATCAAATGGCTGCTGAAAAATACTAACTTCACAACCACAGACACATTCTGTTTGGTGGTCTTTATCTTTATCCATCTTTTGTGAATCCACATGTCCACAAGTTTCTTTTTAAATCACACATCAGAGGGTGTAGGTGTTAAGAGTTCCACTACGCTTGTAAGAAACCACTGCAAAGCATAAAAAAACAATTAGTTTGGAGTGGTGAGAGTTCAGCAGAGAGCTCCTACCTCAGTTTGATCACCATATGGGAGGATGTTCAGGTCAGCTCTGAGGCTACAGACATCCACAACTCTGCTGTATCTGTGGAGGAAGACAAAGTCAGAGGAAAGCCACTTATAGTGTGTTCAACAGAGCCATTTTGAAGACATGATTATTTAGTTCTGTTTACTTAAACAACTTAAACGGGATGTAGCAATTTGAAAAAAAAATGTGATCATAGAGACTTGAAAAACATGATTCTGTCTTCAGTAACTTTTGTATGCAGTGTCTTTACTTATGAATCTATATTAAATATTAACATGTACATAAATGTATAGGCAGCATTCACTATTGCTTTAACATACTTTTATTGTTTTGAAACCAACTCTTTATTTTAAGCACTAGTTAAATTAGTTTACTGCCTAATTACAAGAGGCACATTAACAATGTCTGAAATTGGTCAGACATACCGTCCCTGGCAGTTTATGAAAAGTGATGTGAGAGATACATTTGGCTATTTCTGCAGAACCAGAGACAATGCCCATGAAACAGAATAGATAAGAAAATACAGGGCTCAGAAATTCAGCATTTCTATGTATGTAGTTTCAGGGTCTAGTGTATGTTGATAGTTCCTACAGTATTTAACTCATACATTAAAATTATAAATATAGACATAACCACAGTCATAAATGAACGACGTGACTCTGGGCACAGGTCAGCAGTCTCGCTTCTTGCCAAGTCTGGCAGCGGTGATTTCCAAACGATCATCCTGTCAGATTACAGAGATGACCTCTGTTCTTGTTTGACTACCTGATGCAAACTAACAGAGATAAGAGAAACTTTATCCCAGTTAAACATTTGTGAGATAACCTCAAAAACGGTCGATTTGACCTGGTTTTAGTGGTCTGGGTCACTGCAGTAATGAGAAACAGTGGTAAGGTATTACCATCACAAATAGCATCCCCTTAGTTCATTATACCTCCTATTGTTTCCACATTCAAAGGTCTGCAGTTACTTATAATTAACAATGTATGTGGGTTAAGTGATTATATACTTGGACTGGTCAAAGGGTTCCCCCATCAGGATGTTTTCTTGAACAGTTCCATGGAATATCCAAGCCTGCTGGGAAACGTAGGCAAACGTCCCATCAGCTGTGAGGGAGCCCTGCAGGAGGTGCATCTAAGATATGAAAACAAGCAGACAACCATGAGAAATGCTGTGTGTTACATAGCATCAGTTCAATCAGTTTTTGAGGTAACACAATGTAAATAAGAAGCGTCCTTTTACGTAACAGATGAGTAACAGAGTGGCAGACAATAAAATGTTGAAAATGAACAGCCAATACAAATGTCCTGAAAATGTTGTAAAAGTGAATTAAAGACAAAAGGAGAAGCCAACCTGTTCCAAAATGCTGGAAATCAGCGACGTCTTTCCACTCCCCACGTTCCCACAGACACCAAGCAGGTTGCCCTACAGGAGATAACACACAGAGTCAACTCATAGTTGAAAATATAATGAAATATAATGCAGTTAGGCTCTCGGGCATTCTGCATTGCTTTCAGATATGTTATCTCAGCAGAGTCAACACACATACTCGTCCCTCCTCTTGTGTAACGTCTTTAAATGCACCCGTTCACATCAATGATAAAGGAATGCTTCTTAATTCATTCATAAACCCCTGGACTTGAATAGCTCAGATGTGTTTCAGCAAGATTTCTGCTCATGTTCAAAACATTTTGCACATAGCCATGCTTCAGTATTCTATGTTTTAGAACATTTTTAACAAATTTGTATTTAATAAAGTAGTGGGGACATTGACCAATGCAAAGAGTATGGATTTATCTTTAACCTAATCTCTTTCACCTTATTTATATGTATCAGTGGTAAAGCCCACCTTAGGCAGCGTGAAGGAGATGTTTCTCAGGGTTGACAAGGTTTCAGTCTTCCCATTCTGGGACAACTCCTCCACTTTGTGTCCCTTCACCCCATTGGCTGTGCTAGGTGGGGACTCTGGCTGGCTCCAGGAAAACGTAGCATTTTTCATCACTATGGCTGAGTCACTGTCTTTTTTCTGGATCAGGTAGCTCTCTGGATTCTGGATCACCAATATTTTCTGAAACAGACACACATTGAATTCTAAAGATTTAAGGTATTTAAAATGACAATGTTAATTGCAAATGAGGTCCACAACAGTGATAAATACAATGAATGAATTTGTACACACACACACACACACAAACACACACACACACAATGACATAAAAATAATATTCATCTGGTTTTAGAAAAGAAACAGTTAGTAGTCACTTTTGAAGGCAAGTGTAAAACTAAGATAATGACTACAGAAACATTGAAGCCAAGTTTGCAGGTTGGCATTACACGTTAAAACTCAATACAATCTGTTAATTATAGATAAAAACTCTATACAACTCCATCTTGTGGTTTGGCAGATGATGAGCTTTGGACAAGGGAAGATATATTTACATATCATTCTATTGCAACCTCGTAGTTTCTATTGCTGGATGACCTCACAGCAAAATGAAGCTTAGCTTCAACAGGGAAGACTAACTTATGTAAGTCACTCATTCACAAACTCTACCTCATCTCCTGGTTCCTCTACCAGCTAATTAGGGGTGTTTACATTTTTAGTTAAACCAATCAGATTTAGCCACTATCTCTTTCAGCCAATCATATTCATGCTGTCGATATTTAAACATGCTCTTCTCTCCGTTGCAGTCAGCTGTCATTCAGTGCATATGTCACAACCCTCCTCCAACCCTTTCCCCTCCCGGTCATCATTTCCAGCGCTTAGGACCGAGCCCCCTTCTCATCCATCTTCCATGAGGGGTATCTAATTCTACTCATGGCTTCTCTCCCCTGTCTAAACATGATGACGTCATGATGGGATCTATTTTTCATCATTTTTATCTGTGCACGTGTTAATAAGTAATGGTTCCCTCTAATGAGTCTCTCCTAATTGAAATAACATTATGTAAGATCAGAGCAGTAGTGAATATTACTACTAGTAAACGTTAAACATGCTATATAAATAAATTGACATAGTACTAACAACCGTTACCATAACTGCTGAGCAGGACCCAAAGAGAGAAGTTTACCTTGAGTCTTGCTAGTGATACAGCAGCATCAGCCAAGGACTTTACAATTAGGGGCAGTAGAGCTAGGGAGAACCTCATAGCGTTGAAGACAGCGATGGTGGTAAAGGCCTGGCAATAACAAAAAATAATGCTCAAACACTATACAACACCGATGTACTGGTTGTACATTTGTTTTAAATGGATCACAATGCTCTAGTGGCCAGCACTTGTCTGTAGCCTGTTCCGGTTTAGTCATCATGAATCAGTGGCGACAAAACTGAAAGATTATCATCTTAACACATTGATTTTATGTCTCAGACCGGCAAAGGTTGTTTTACAGTATGTGCTGTACTACTGTGGCACTCACATCAGACGTGTCGAGCTTCAAGCCCAACATAGTGTGTACAATGAAGGTGGGAATACAGGCAAGGGCGGGGACAATGCTGGTGATGCTGTTATTGGCATTCTGGACGTAACTGGTCCTCTGCAGTTCCTTCTTCTCATTTTTCCTTAAGCCTGTAAGAGAGACAACATAGCATACATATATTTGGTAAATATGTTTTGTTGCAAATTAGCTGATCTTCCAGTGCAATCACATTTCAGCCCACAGTTGTCCACTGAGCACCTTCATTGTAGCAACTGGGGATAAGTTATTTGCTCAAGTATAAGATTGTATTTAGAATAGGCATTATTTTTTTTAAGATCAATTTGTTATTGTTTTTTTTATCACTGAATATACAGAACAGATAAACACAAACTGAACAAGAACAAAAGCCCTCTCCCACCCCCCATCCTCTGCGGTCTCGAGGAAAACAAAACAAATAATCAAACAGAAATCCCACCTTGCCTAGTCACTCTCCTCTATTTCTTGTGATGCTGAGGTCATTAAGTCTATCATTTTCTTAGTTGCGGTTGAGCCGGCTAGCCAAATTTTCTTCCATCTCCCAAGCAGGTGCTCTATTTCTCTCCATGGGACTGTAGATGAGGGGTCCATCCACACTCCGAGGGCCCGTAGCTGAAAGGCTCTGTGGTACACTTTAAGGTTGGGGAGGGCCAAGCCTCCCGTGTTCGTGGTATGTTAAAAAGGTAGAGTATTTTAGCCTAGGTTGTTTATTATTCCAAATATACTGCTGAATTAAAATATCAAGTTTCTTCCAGGAATGTATCGGTGGGGGTAAGGGGATCATTGTACTTAAGAAATTCACACGAGGAACTATGTTCATCTTAACAACAGCAATCCTGGAGCATAGTGATGCCAGCAGTGCAGACCAATTGGTCAGATCCCTTTGAACACTTAATATAGTTTCATAGTTGTCCTGGACAACTCACTGTAGCGATGCGTGTATGGTGATGCCCAAATATGTAATTTTGCTTTGTATTGTAGCTGATGCCACATGGCTGTTGTTCAATAAAAGAAGATTAGATTTATTTCAGTTAATTTTATAGCTGGAGATTGAGCCAAATTCATTGAAGATCTTAAGAATTTTTGGAATAGAGTCCTCAAGATCAGAAATGTTCAACAAAATATTGTCTGCAAATAATGATATTGAGCTGTTATTGGATTTAATCTGGACATTACAGATTTTATTTTGCCTTATGCCTTGGGCTAACGGTTCAAGAGAGTGGGCATCCCTGTCGCAAGCCCCGCTCAATGGGAAATGGCTGAGAGTGCAATCCATTGGTTGAGACTATGGCCGTGGGATTCGCATATAAAGTACTTACCATGTCAATGAATTTGGCCCCCAAACCAAGGCTCTTCATTTCTTGCCAGAAGTAGTTCCACTCTAGGCAGTCAAAAGCCTTTTCTGCATCCACTGATAAAACTGCTGCCGTTGTTGGAAGGTTATTGGCTTCTTCTATTACATGAAATAGTCTGCATACATTGTCTGCAGCATGACGCTTGGGTATGAAACCTGATTGGCCGGGGTGGTCTAGCTTCTCGATAAAGTGCTCTAGGCGGAGAGCCAAGACTTTGGAATAAAGCTTAATATCGGTCCCGATGAGGCTGATGGGTCTGAAATTTCAGCAATCTGTAAGATCTTTGCCCTTCTTTGGCATAACGGAAATTAGCGCAGTGTTGGTTTGTTGGTGGAAAGTGGAAAGTACCCTTCTCTATGGCTGAAGTTAAAGCTTGTAAAATGGTAGGTCTTAATATGGCAAAATACTGTTGAAGAAGTTCTGATGGAATTCCATCCAAACCTGGCATTTCCCTTTTTTTAACTGAGTCTGTATTAATTGATATAAATTCAGCCAGTTTGGTTCTAAATGCTGCATCAAAAGCTGTGTTCTGGAGAAGGGAATTATTAAATTGCCATCTCCTAAATCTTTCTCCTAACATATCACAACGGAATGGGGTTATCAGCGCATTGTGACAGAATTGCTGGTTCTATTGCTATTGTGTGGAACATTGCCTTAAAGTCCGTGTTGCAAAGTTTATTTTCCAACAAATTTGTGCAATTTGCTTGTTGGTAATAAACATTTAAACTGTTACCCAACAACATCAAATACAATGGATATCACAAAACGGAATATAATACGAAAAAGTAGTACTATTTTACAGCGGTTTGCAATGATTCTACTTTCCCCACAATGCATTGCATTACGTCACGTTGGGGAGACAACAGACCAAAGCCCGTCTCGGTTCACTGTCTATGGTCTCGGTTTCTGCCACTGCTCTTGGCAAATGGTCTCGACCAAGTCCAGGTGTCTTTATTATGTTTATAATAATATTGGAGGGAAAGTGAAACACAGCTTGGACGGGGATGCTGTTCGGCTTTTCACAAGTTTAGACTGCTTTTTTAGCGCAACAGTGTTAGCCTAGCCTGCTAGCTAGGTAAATATTACCACTGCCATCGGAGTTTACTATATCTGCGTCCACGTTGTCAACATAAGACGTGGCGTTAGTGCTCCTTTTGTACCATAATTTTATTGAATGAAATGTTAAGCTTCGCTCCTATGAGATGGGTGGGTTTTTGTTACATTACACACAAAGCCAGCTGGCTATAGTTAGCCTGTACGTACACTACCGGTCAAAAGTTTTAGAACACCCTAATTTTTCCAGGTTTTTATTGAAATTCATTATTGTACTCTGAAATGAAAGAATAGAACAAATGAACAATTAAAGTTAAAAAAGAAATCATGGAATCAATTTATAAACCAAAATGTATTTTAAATTTTTGACTCATCAAAGTAGCCCCCTTTGGCAGATATAACAGCTGAACACACTCGTGGCGTTCTTTCTACAATGGAAATCAAATATTCTTCAGAAAGTTCTTCCCAAATCTGTTGCAGAAGTTCCCATAAATGTGTGGCACTTGTAGGTTGCTTTGCTTTCACTTTTCTGTCCAGTTCATCCCAAACCAGCTCCATGGGGTTTAAGTCTGGTGACTGTGCTGGCCACTCCATGTTTTTAAGCTTACCATCTTGTTCTTTCTTGCTAAGGTAGTTCTGGCATAGCTTGGACTTATGTTTTGGGTCATTATCTTGCTGTAGGATGAACCCTTGACCAACTAGGCTCATGTAGTGTAATTGGTAGCGATGCTGTAATGCTAGGATGAAAATACACCTCACTCAAAATGCTGTGGTAGTCGTTTTGGTTCAGGGTGCCTTTCACTCTGTACAAATCACCGACCCTGGATCCAGCAAAACAGCCCCAGACCATCACGCTTCCTCCTCCATGTTTGACAGTTGATGTCACACACTGAGGAACCATCCTTTCGCCTACTCGACAGCGTACAAAAATCCTGCGTGATGAAACGAAGATTTTAAATTTGTCCATAACACCTTCTTCCAGTCTTCAGTAGTCCATTGACGATGTTTCTAGTTCCCAGGCAAGCCTCTTTTCCTTATTCTTACGTCTTAGCAATGGCTTTCTTGCTGCAACTCGACCTATCAAACCTGCAGCTCCAAGTCTTCTCTTTACAGGTGAAACTGAGACTTGCTTATTACGACCACTATCAAGCTGTGCTTGAAGCTGTTGTCCTGTGAGCCGCCTATCACTCAAGCCGTTGACTCTCAGAAACTTGTCTTCTGATTCTGTTGTGGCTTTGGGTCTGCCAGACCTCTTCCTGTCAGAGTTTCCCCAGTTTCTAAGTGCCTTTTGATGGTGAAGAATACTGTACTCACTGACACCTGGACTTTCTTCACAATTTCTCTGTAGGAAAGACCAACATTCTTAAGTGTTATGATGGTCTGTCTCTCTTCCATTGTTAATTGCCTTTTTCCTGCCATTTTTATGGCAACACACTACTTTCTGCAGTACAATACTGTTCATATAATGCTCACGAGGGTACGGTACCATAGTGTGTTCCAACAATACTTTTATACAAACAGAGGGGGTTGTAAGTAATCCAGACAAGTGTGAACACCTGTGGGAATTGGTAGCACCAACTTTCAAAGCTTGATCAACCTCCATTGCTGCAGAACAGCTTTACGTTGTTAACGCCTTTCTTGTTCCTTGAAAACGGCCTTTTTGTAAAATTCTGAAATGTACATTATTTTTCAGTTTTGGGTAACCTTACTTTTTTTTTTAACCTCAGGCAGTTCACCACTTACCTTTGTACCATTTCAAGCTATTCATTGGACTTGAACTGCTAAAATTTCAATAAAAAAAGAAAGAAATTGGGGTGTTCTAAAACTTTTGACCGGTAGTGTATGCTAGCGGAATTAGCTAATATTGCGTAGCCAGCCAGCAACTTCGGCAGTAGAGTTTCGGCGAGCTAATCACGACAGTATTGTCGCCCACAATCAACCTCTGCTGCTAAAAGCAGTCAACCTGCAGTGATGTTTGAAATGGAGACACACATATCTTGCCTTTTCCCGGAGATACTGGCCATTATGTTCAGTTATCTGGACGTTAAAGACAAAGGAAGAGTAGCCCAAGTGTGTGCGGCCTAGAGAGACGCGCCCTACTGCAAGTCGGTGTAGAGGGGGTGTAAGCCAAGCTACATCTGCGGGGAGCAAACCCGTCTCTGTTCCCCTGTTCGCACACCAGGGGAATAAAAAAGTTCAGATTCTGAACTACGAAGGATGAGCTAGCATTGTGATTCAAGGGATGCCGCACATCGAAAGCCTGGACTTGTGTGGATGTTTCAACCTCACTGACAATGGACTCGGACATGCTTTAAAAAAGCTTTTGAAGGATACAACGGTGTACAAATGCTTGTACTGTTGAGTATACTGTGAAAATGGTTCTTATGAATTTATCAGCTAACTTATCATAATCTGTCAAAAATTGATTTTGCTCCAGCTACTTGAGTGTAATCTGTGTGTGTGTGTGTGTGTGTGTGTGTGTGTGTGTGTGTGTGTGTGTGTGTGTGTGTGTGTGTGTGTGTGTGTGTGACCTAACCTGCTCCTTCCTTAAACAACTTCTGTATGGATTTGTTAAAGATTCTGCACTTTGTTCTCAAATAAAAATAACATTTTGTTAAATTACAGTTTGTTCATTGTTGTTTAACCAAACATGTCTTTCCTATTAACCCACGTCCAAACAAACAATATAATACAATATTTTTTTCAAGGAAGGCATAAACAAACCATATGGGTACAGTCTGTAATACTGGTCACTTCTTTTCTACACTACATCTGGAGTGACGCTATTGTCATTTAGTTGCTTAAGTGCTCAGTAGTAGTACCTAGCAGTGGTAACCGTAGTGGATTGGTGTTTGTGTCAGTTCTAACACTGCTATTATGAGGTATCACCATATGTCAGGTTTTCTTTAGATTTGATCATATGATATCAAGGGGAATGGCTATACGTACAAATCCTGGGTGTTGTGACACTGGTTTTGCTTTTAGATGAACAAATAATAACCCAAAATTGATTGTCTTGATACTGTCATTCATAAGACTTTTTTATAGCCTGCCTGTACACAGTGTACCAGTATTGCTTAGCGATAAGTATGTTGGAAACTTCATTTTATTCCTGTTTCTCATGCATGTTTATTGTCTATGCAACACATCTCTAGTTGCCTATAACTGTTTAAGTTGGTTCAAAGGACTCAGTGTAAAATTAATGGTAAAGTAAACATAAACAATTAACATACTTGTGTGTGCTGGCTTGAAGGGGACCATGATCCTGCCTGAAATGTGTGTATGCTATCTTCAACACAAACGGATTCAGGCAGCATGCCTCAAATCCTGGATGCTGACTGAGGCACGTCACATCTGCTGGTCGTGGAGTGAGCTCCTCGACCAGCAACCAAAACGCACTTGCTTCCCTACAGTACAAGCTCTCCACCGCAGTTTCCATGGGATGGCACCGCCCCCACAAGCACCTGCCAAACACAGTGACACAGACACGCGGCGGCGGCTACGTTTGCAACAACATTTTCACCGGAGGAAGAGGTGAACGCTTAGAAAAAAATACTAGGCAAATATGTTGTTACTGGAGCTAGTAGGCTACCATCAAAACTCGAATCGTTTACAACGTCGGGGATTTCACAGGTGGGACTGGCAAATTAGCCCATAGCTAGCATGATGCCTTCTATTTCTAGATCTAGATAAGTTTACCAGTACTTATCTGAACTAACGACATGATCACTGTCACTAGATATAAAGAAACCATTGACTTTCACTCTGTGCTATTCACTGACAGTAAAAGCACCTCTTCCCCATCCCAGTCAGTCGCCATAGTTTTAGTACCAGGCTGATGCACGTCTCCCCAACGTGACATCATCACTAAATTGCGTTAAAAAAAACCTGCTAATACCAAAAACATTTTTAACAATGATATACATATCTTGAATGCTATATGTACCTATTAATCAACAGTGGTGGTTAACCTGCAACATGGGCTTTAAGCTCATGGGAGCACAAAATATAATCAATGGGGGAGTGGGTGAGGTGACGTGTGGAAAAGAAGGTATAATTCTTGCTACTAGGGTTGTGCATCCTCCATATATCTGTAAGGTGGTGGGATTCCACAACTGCTCTAACACGTCTGATTTATGTTTCTGGGCTTTTGTGTGATTGACCCCTGATCTATTCTGATTTAAATCTAGTACCGCATTCATGTCTCCCGCTACAATTACTGAATATTCATTGAGAGAGAGCAATTCATTGGTAAAGCGCGGGAAAAAACTTTCATCATATGTAGACGGTGCATATACCGAAACAAAGGCTATTTTCCTACTACGTATTGTGGTAGATATATAAGATATCCTGCCTCATAAGTCTTTACTACTTTTGTCTATGGTGAGTGTGCATTTCCGCGACAGCAACACAATGGAGCCCTTGGTTTTGGTGTCATCACTAGATGAGGCAGCAACCTTGAAGTATTTATTTTGTAGACGATTTACATCTCTTTTACATAAATGTGAGTCTTGCATAAGCCCCACGTCTATGTTTTTCCTTCTTAAATAATCCAGGAATTTAGCTCGTTTGATCGGCCCATTTAGACCCCTGATGTTGACTGAAAGGATTGAAAGCTCAGCCATCTTCAAAATGTACCCGCATACATGTCTTGAGTACCCTACCGGAATTCGCTGACAAATCTGTAGCAAAGGGTGAACTGTTAGCTGTGAGCAAGGTGTGGTAAAAACATGAAAAATAAAATAAATCCCCTAACCCTCTGAGACCACAGACCCCCTCCCCTATCTGTAAGATACGTGACCACATAAAATGCAGCTCGTGCAAAACTCCAGCTCAAAGCTGCACCTCCTGTCTTAAGTCACATGTAGCTCTTAGTCTCGACCCTCCTTTACTACCAGATGGGTCTGACCCATGAGTTTGCTGTGGGGCAGGGGGAGCACTGCCCCCCTGGTGGCTGAAATGGGTAATTGCATTGTTTAAAAAATGAGTGGAATAATTACGTCTGGCATGACCAGATATTTTTTAAATATCTTAAATAACACAAAACAACAAAATGGTGGTAGGTAATACATCTGATTTCATATACTGTTTTAGTAAAAAAATATTTCCTGGCTGATGATGGGAGGAGCAGGACGCAAAAAACGAAAATGACTGTTGCTAGTCTGGACATCTTACCGTGCCAAGGTTGCAATAAAGGTTTCCTAAATGCCATGTATATACATTTGATGTCAGCTTACTAATTGATTGCGGGTTTTGTGTAGATTTGGACTTACGTTTACAGTGCCTTGCGAAAGTATTTGGCCCCCTTGAACTTTTCGACCTTTTGCCACATTTCAGGCTACAAACATAAAGATATAAAACTGTAATTTTTTGTGAAGAATCAACAACAAGTGGGACACAATCATGAAGTGGAACGAAATTTATTGGATATTTCAAACCTTTTAAACAAATAAAAAACTGAAAAATTGGGCGTGCAAAATTATTCAGCCCCCTTAAGTTAATACTTTGTAGCGCCACCTTTTGCTGCGATTACAGCTGTAAGTCGCTTGGGGTATATCTCTATCAGTTTTGCACATCGAGAGACTGACATTTTTGCCCATTCCTCCTTGCAAAACAGCTCGAGCTCAGTGAGGTTGGATGGAGAGCGTTTGAACAGCAGTTTTCAGTTCTTGCCACAGATTCTCAATTGAATTCAGGTCTGGACTTTGACTTGGCCATTCTAACACCTGGATATGTTTATTTGTGAACCATTCCATTGTAGATTTTGCTTTATGTTTTGGATCATTGTCTTGTTGGAAGACAAATCTCCGTCCCGCGCAGGTCTTTTGCAGACTCCATCAGGTTTTCTTCCAGAATGGTCCTGTATTTGGCTCCATCCATCTTCCCATCAATTTTAACCATCTTCCCTGTCCCTGCTGAAGAAAAGCAGACCCAAAACATGATGCTGCCACCACCATGTTTGACAGTGCGGATGGTGTGTTCAGGGTGATGAGCTGTGTTGCTTTTACGCCAATCATAACGGTTTTGCATTGTTGCCAAAAGTTCGATTTTGGTTTCATCTGACCAGAGCACCTTCTTCCACATGTTTGGTGGGTCTCCCAGGTGGCTTGTGGCAAACTTTAAACAACACTTTTTGGATATCTTTAAGAAATGGCTTTCTTCTGGCCATTCTTCCATAAAGGCCAGATTTGTGCAGTATACGACTGATTGTTGTCCTATGGACAGAGTCTCTCACCTCAGCTGTAGATCTCTGCAGTTCATCCAGAGTGATCATGGGCCTCTTGGCTGCATCTCTGATCAGTCTTCTCCTTGTATGAGCTGAAAGTTTAGAGGGACGGCCGGGTCTTCGTAGATTTGCAGTGGTCTGATACTCCTTCCATTTCAATATTATCGCTTGCACAGTGCTCCTTGGGATGTTTAAAGCTTGGGAAATCTTTTCGTATCCAAATCTGGCTTTAAACTTCTCCACAACAGTATCTCGGACCTGCCTGGTGTGTTCCTTGTTCTTCATGATGCTCTCTGCGCTTTAAACGGACCTCTGAGACTATCACAGAGCAGGTGCATTTATACGGAGACTTGATTACACACAGGTGGATTCTATTTATCATCATTAGTCATTTAGGTCAACATTGGATCATTCAGAGATCCTCACTGAAGGTCTGGAGAGAGTTTGCTGCACTGAAAGTAAAGGGGCTGAATAATTTTGCACGCCCAATTTTTCTGTTTTTTATTTGTTATAAAGGTTTGAAATATCCAATAAATTTCGTTCTACTTCATGATTGTGTCCCACTTGTTGTTGATTCTTCGCAAAAAAATTACAGTTTTATATCTTTATATTTAAAGCCTGAAATGTGGCAAAAGGTCGTAAAGTTCAAGGGGGCCGAATACTTTCGCAAGGCACTGTATTCCACTTTGTTTAAACGGCGAAGTGGAGGAAGCCTAGTGACGAGTCCATAGCAACCAGTTTGTGTGTTGAATGTTACCCAGTGTCCTTTGCTGAATGGTCTCAATGTTTTATTGTTTTATTTCATGTGAATACTAGTTCACTAGAGGAGTAACTTAGTATTTGAAGTAATGCAGTAATGCAGGAAGTGTGTAGTTTCCATGCTTATTGTGTTTCCACAACAACGTTAGTGAGTAAATCTACTGAAATGGCCACCACACCAGAACAGAGGAGTGGGATGCGTCAGATGAGAAAGCATGGGTTTAATCACATATGTCATGGCTGTAAAAAAAAACAACACAAATCTGTTTATCTTTGCCAAGCACAAACCAATACAGAAGGTATCGATAAATTGTTGTGGGAGGCTCATGTTGTGGAAGGGTCATGCCTTTTTTTCCAAATCGTTTTGGAGGGTCATAGAAAAATTATTATTGGCGAGGGGAGGGTCATGTCTAGTTTGACCAAAGATCCCAAAACTCCTTCGGTGGCCCCTTAAATAAATAACGAACAGTCCCTTAAAAGTCCACAAAACATAAACTATAAATTGGGTTGCCAGCATTCATCATTTCTTACAGTCTGGTTAGATGTTCCTTCAAATCTTGGGTCCAAAACTTACATACAGCGTCCTCAAGTCAAACTCAAGTCAGCTCCGTAATACGCAATGCGTCCCCAGTGGAACTGTAGAACTTGGGAGAAGAAAAAAAAAGTCCAATTCTCTATGACCTCTCATCTGAGGGCTATAGAGATTTAAACAAAAAGGCTTCTGCATGGAGAAAAGTATTGCTCTAAATGCTGTCTGAATGAATAACGTCAATTCACTTGAGCTAGTGTTGAATATAAAAAAGCTAAAACCATGCTTATGTTTTGAAAACAATGTACTTTTGGTTTTATGTAGCCTGCAGCTAAATGCGTTGATTAGCTAACGCGAGCAATTGTATTAACTGCCCTACTAACGTTAGGAAATCATGAAAATTAAAAAATTACATGACAACATATCGTTGAATCGTTGAATGAAATCATTATTTATTTTATAAAAAGTTAAGAATTAGTTTATCAGTACCATAGCAACGCTAATTTCTGCTCGAATTGTCGGATAGGAACCGTCCGTTGCCTGTCACAAGAGTTAAATTTTTTGAACACATCCGGATGACTAAGGGACACGATTTGTTTCGCACCACACTTGTTCGGACCCATTCCCATGCGATCTGCAAATTTCCTTAAGAAATTAATGACTTCTGGTCGTTTCGCAGCCGTATCGGAGCTGATTTCAAGTGGCAGTGGGAAGCTGGCGTTAGTCCACAGCAGCTGGGTCCGCTAACCACCGCTGTCTTCTGGTTCCATTGTCGGCAACAGGCCGCGGTGCAGAATGGCTCGTGTGGATGTCGCGTCATCCTCCATATCCGACTCCAGACAGAAAATGTCGGCATCTGTGGCTGTAGTGAAGGTGAACACTCTCCCTCCGTGGGTCGCTCCCGGGGCGTCCGGGCAGACAAGCGAGTCTGAGTTGCCTTCAGCATGTAGCTCGTGCTGTGTCCCTTCAAGCTCCCAAAGCCGCTGGATCGTGCATGGGACGCAGTCAGGTTGCTCCGGATCACGTACCGTAATTTCCTGTATCTCAGGTTCTGCCCCAATGTGATGTGAAGCATTAATTTCGGCTAACACTCTCTTCACTGCATTGTAGATCACTGATTCAAGCATACTTTGTTGCTTTTCCAAGACCTGGGCTATTAAGTCCTCCATGTTAGGGATCGCGCTAACATCAGTTGCTATGTTAGCCATAGCTCCATTAGTCGCAGTCATGCTAGCAGATCTCTCTGTATGAGTAGATAGTTTAGGTGACAACGAGACCTGCTTTTTCGCACCTGTAAGTGTTTCACTGAGTCACCATGATAACAGACAGAACGATTTGGCGTAGAAGAAAAAGTAATAGACCTGGTTATTTAATGAAATGCGGAGGTGGGTGCAAGAGCTCTAGTCTCTTGCGACCATTGTGGGGGCTGGTCACATGATCTCCCCGAATAGGAATTTTTATATCAACTGCACAATGTGCACACATGGACAAGCATTTTCCACCATCTCCAGAATCCTGTAAAGGTGCACACAATTTCCTTTGCTTTTAGAAATCCCAACTTTTGGACAATGAATCATAGAAAGCAGCATACACATCTTTCAAGATTGGTTTTGTGTTTTCACAAATGGGACAGTATAATTGATGCCCCCTGATATGTGGTATACAAGAGGGATTAAAAACGTGTTTGACTGGAAGACAAAGTTAACATGCAGCTGCTTAACTTCATACCTGCGATCTTCTTCTCAAAGGAATCTTCCCAGGCGTACATCTTGATGAGTTTGATGCTGCTGAGAATCTCATTCACTGTACGAACACGGCTGTCTGTTATCAATATGCTTTTCCATCTGAATATGTTAATGAGCTTGGCCAAGCCAAACTGAAAGCAGAAATAAATGTATTAGTGACAATGGAAAACAAGCCGCAAAAGAGCAAATATGCTTATTTTAGGGTTGTCCTTGGGGCTAAATTAGTTGAGGGAAATACCTCACATGTAACATGGAAAGCTTTAAATATTTGCCAACTAGCAGAAAAATAAGGCGAGACATAGAGGATTGCGAACCACACGATATATTGTCTTTGTTGCCTTTATGTCTAAAATTAGACATAGTCATTGCCTTTAAATACCACATACCTTTAATTAGGGTATTGGTGAGGACAACAGTGAATAAAGACTAGTTGGAAAATATTTGGGACCTTAATTGTATAACCTGGTAAAAAATACATTATAATAAAATGATGTAATGTTTTTTACCAGTCCACACGCTACAAATAAGTCATGGTCTATATTGGACCATTATGAATAAATCAGTGAATTTCTTGCTCATCATATTTGCTTTTTAGCTATGATTGTGATTTTGTTTATACTGCTTATGAAAATATGTCTCTTTGTGAACTATATGTGCAGTTTGTAATGTACAGACCTGTACAGGGAGGAAGATGAGGTAGATGCAGACTCCAGTCAGTGCGGTGTAGCCCAGAACGTAGCAGGCATAGATGGTACACATAACAAAGAGCACTGGGGTGGCAATTAAGAAACTTGAAAACAATACTGCCTCAAATAATTTGTGGCCATCGCTGGTCAAAACACTAATAATCTGGACAGGAGAGAGGGAGAGAGAGAGAGAGAGAGGAAGAGAGAGAAAGACTGTAAACCAAGAAAAAAAATGAAGTAATATCAAATTAAATGTTTGATAACAAAATGCATTATTCAAGAAGGGTTTTTAGGTAAAAAAGAAACATCAATTACATGTGCACGTATGATGCTTGGGTATTATGATTTTATGATTTATGCACAAATGCAGAAAAACTCTGTATATTCCTTCGAAACATGTTTCTGCTGAGGGAAACTGCTACCATTCTGTTTGGAAATGCCTCTGTTTACTTGTTAAACTCCTTATGTTTGTAACCCAGTATTTACCTCTCCCATTGAAATGCCGCTGTGCATCCGCAGAGAGATGACTTTCTGAAAGGCCAATGTAGAGTAGGCACCCTTCAGTCTGACTGCAGTGCGCAGGTTCAAGGCCCACATCAAGGATATGAAGAAGGCTTTGAAGAAATCTGATGTGAACAAAGCGAAGCACAGACCAACACCATGGAATACTGTGGACTTCTCCGGGCCGTCAACATATTTTAGGATCTCATGGACCAGAACCGCCTGAGAGGACAGAGAGGTTTTTAACGCTTTAAGCATTAAACAACCATTCATCTGATCAGTCACAAAAAAACTTTGTGATGGCAGCCATAAAGACTAAAGTTGAATTTTTTTGCCAGCCCTCTCAACCCACCATCACTTCCCCTCAGCACTGACTTTTTTTTTTAAATGCAGGACTTTTCCACGTAGTGGAGTACCTGTAAAGTGTTTTACTGATACTTAAGAAAAAAGATCTAAACGCTTCTTCCGACACATTTACAATGAATGTGATATTAGGCCAAACTTCAGAAAAGGCCACTGGATCCGGCCAACAGAGGAAGAACTGGTGCTATTAATATTCAAATTCAAAGAAAATTACCGGCCCCAGAAAAGATGCCATCATGGCAAGGACAGCAACAATGACAGACAGAATCAGCCTTGTTCTTTGAAAGCGAAGAACAACTCGAAACACAGAGGCCTTGTCCAGGCCCACCTTTGCCACTTCTTCCTCCCAGAGTCTGTGGAGCCTGTGCACAACACACACAATCAGCCTTTTTTAATTTATTACTAAAGTAAAACAGTAACACTCATGAAACACACTACACAGGTTCCCTGTTCTTGATCATTTCCTAGCATTGTCATGATTCCTTTCCTAGATGTGAATTTCAGCAACTAGGCTTTCCAGGTGTTATGTCTATACATAATCCGTACTGTAATTGCATGAAATGGCAGTAGAGAAATGTGGGGGCCGCCATGAATCAGCAAGAAGAGTGTCAGACCTTTCTCCGCTGGCTTCGGCTACATCCAAAGTAGACAGGTTGAGAGAGCTCATGTCCAGCTTATTCCTGAACAAGGCCCACATCATGGGGGTCATCCAGGCAAAGGTTGTGAAGGACAGGAAACCTGCATTGTCCAAAGGGTGGGACCTAGACATGGAAAATGCAATGGGTAAAAATATGTAGAATCAGCTTAGTAGAGGATTTGCTTGTAGACATGTTACATTAAAATGATTTATAATAATATATATAATGCATCAAAACCGACAAATTATTTCAACAATGATACTGACTGGGATGAGGACCAGCGGAAGGGTTTGAGGGTCTGAAGGCTCTGGTGGTATTTTCCGAATAGGGTAGGGGAGGCTATTTCACCGTTGTCCAAATCAGTATGTTCTGGACTGGAGGCCACAGATCCAGTTCTCCGTCGGAAACTATCTTCGTTCTTAAGAGTCACAAAAACACAAAGAGACCGAGTGAAGGAATCAGACAGAAAGGCAGAGTTGAAACGAGTAGAAAAACGGAATGGTAGCTAGAGAAAGAGAGAGGTTGCCTTTTGTCAATATTCCAGCTAAAGAGTCTCAAAAAGTGGATCAAACTAATCGGCAACAAAAACACAGGATGTAAGAGAAACAATAGGAGAGGAAAAAGGTCTCAGGCAGTGAAAGCAACATGTGAAGAGGTGGATTGTTCTGGTGGAAGCTGCTGTTTGTTCTATACTTACAAAAGAGACTCCTCGAGTATCCATCTTCTCCAAAGAATAGCCTTTCATCATTTTGTCCTGTACCGAGGGCAGCAAGCATGCACAGTCACTATTTTACTCGCCAACAAGGGCTAGGTCAAGTAAAACCATTGCTTGAAGAATAATTTATCAGATACTTTTTTAACATTCCGCTATGTAACATGTGTAACAACATCATGATTATTACATGTATGTGTTTGAAACTTCATAACACTTCACAACAGAGTCATCAGTAATCACAAGAGCTGGGGTAGGCTTTCAGGATGTTTTAGAATGTGTTTATGTATTATAACTGTATCACATGTTGTGACAAGTCTCAAGGCATTACAAGTGTGGTCTAAATACTCGACTTGGTCAAATATCACAAATGTAACTAACAACATGGTGCAATCAAAAACCCAGAGGCAGAATACTGATCAAGCTTTGAGAGAGCAGTGGTGTATGTCACGGAGGAAATAAAAACAGCATTATTTAAATATAATCTAACTAAAGGTTTATACTGGGTCTGCAGGGCCCCTGCTGCTGTCTGGCAGACAGTACTACACCACCAGGCTCAGGGACAGCTTCACCCCGCAGGCCCGAGACTGTTGAACTCTTGAGCTCCTCACTTGACACTTTACCTTATAATACTTTTACTTACTATTTTAACATCTTTTTACATCTCTGTATATCCAAATTTACAGGAGGGTTAATGAGCATTGTTGTAGGGAGCATGAGATGGTTAACTTTAATTCCAGTCTTTCGTGCTTCATAAATTACATTTGAAAATCCAATGTGTCAATGAATTACAGGCATCCCCTTCCTATTGCCTCTCACCTCCATTCATTCTGTGTCAAAGTTCCTACAGTCAAATGAAATGCACATTCATAAAGATGAGTCCATATAACCCTTACTGCACAGTAAAATGAAAAAGCAATTCTTTACAACCTTACATACTGTATGAAGTATTTCTGATAAGGTGTGACACCTGTATGTGTTATAATGTATCATGAGGATTCTCTTTCTCTTTCTCTCTCTCTCTCTGTACCGTTACACATACAACCTACACACTAGTTGCACAAGTTTTTCCTTAAAGGAGTTTGTTACTTTTATAACAAAAAATATTTGAAAATACTTCTTTTTTTTAATTCCCCAACAGCTGCTTGACAGCAACAAACAGTTTAATTCAGACACCACATGTAGTGTAACGGATTACAATTTCCAAAACAGTGATTATATTATCAATCCAATTAACGCTGCATTACCAAAATGTGATTTGTTTTAGGTTGCCTTTCTGATGACATGACGTGTACGCCAGGGCAGGTCACGTCGGCTACTAGCCAAAAAGATAAACAAAGGATGGAGGTTGACGGCGAGAGGAATAGGCTAATTTAAACAGCTGGAAGTATTGTCATTATACAAAGGCTTTGATATAGGTTGGAACATCAATGACATCCAACATGATGAGCAGAGCAGAGTCCCTCTCCTCTCTCGCCGTGTGCACGCAGGCACAGCGAGTTACTATGGTGATGGGAATCTGCGTCCTTCTCATAATGTAAGCCTATGTGAAACTCGACAAAATATGTGAATGTGGTGTGCGATAGTCTTCATAACATAACAAAGGTTAAAGGGAGAATGTTTTGCAGCTAATTGTTGACTCCTGTAAGGTTAATTATTGTTTGAATAAGGTGAAATGAGTTCTAAAGGAGCTGGCTAAATAGGTTGTGAGTTTCTTTTTGGGGGGGTTTCCAACTGAGCCGTCCCACTGTAACTATTTAAAACAAACTTAAAAATACATTCAAATAGTTTTCCCCGGTGGCTTAGGCCTGGTGGAGGGCAATTTGCAGGCTTGCAATACACTGCGGGAAGTAATAAGGTAATAATTACTTTAGAGTTTACTAAGGAGTAATAAGTAAAAAGTAACGTATTACACTTCCTGAGTAACTTGCCCAGCATTGGTCCACACAGTGTTATATGACAGGGCAGAATACTGTTAGAATTTTGATTTTGAATTTGTTTTCCAGACCAGAAAAGGGTAAGTGGCCATCGGTCATTATTGAACCACAACGGCGCAATTGGGCTCTAAATATTTTAGAAAAGCTCTTTTACTGTGGGCACTCTGCAGTCCACTCAGCGGTTAAATTGAATAGGTTTGAACTGTGATTTGTCAGTAGGCCTATGTTCAGCTGATATTCCAATAGTGCCAACCCCAAACTAACCTTCTATTTCTATTGTGGAGTTTGAAGGATAGCTTTGCTAAAGCAACACACCTGCTAATTCCAGCTTGTTATAGGCATTAACACTGAAACAGGAACCTGTTTTGATGCCAAGCTTCCAGTTTCTTTTAACAATGACTGCTGATTTCTTCTATTCTTATTTAACTGTTGCTCAGAAGTGTCTCTTTACCTGTCTCTTTACCTTGTCTGGTTGAACCATTGCACAGCATTTTGTGTTAAAAGCATGAAAGACCTTTAAAAATACATAGTAGTCCTCTGACAGCCATTTGACAGTACACAATCAATCATTTGTGGCAGATGATGAAAAAACGTGTGTGGTAATGTATGTAAATTAAAAAACCTGATTAAAATAAACTAAACTCAAATTAAACTGAACAACTTCAGGTACTAGATCTTAAATGAAGTGACGAAACAACGACCTAAATTTAAATAACTGATAAATACAAAGACTACAATAAACTTAACCAAAACTGATCAAAACTTATTTAAACTGAGTTCATTGTAAATGTAAAGTAGTGAAATGAAACAATACCTCTGTGTGGAGGACGAGGAAGACTCAATGCAGCTTGTTGATACTGATCCAAATCAACACCGGAGCAGCATTTTACTCTGTGTTACACAAGTCATTTTTATAGAGATCAAAGGTTGGCCTGTTCAGAGGTACAGTAAATGCCCTCCTCTCTCCTTGGAGAACAATGTGGTCAAACTGCCAATCTGAGTTTTCTCTCGCACGACTTAAACAACTTTTGAATGTACACATGTACTTCCCAAGGCTATTTTGCAGAGCACCGTGGCTCTGTCATGATTCTGATTGGTTTAAAGAAATGGCAATAAACCAGAGCACGTTTTTCTCCCATCCCGGAACGCTGTGTGGACTAGCCAGACCCTCCTCCACAGCAAAGTGAGACTAGAATAATAGATAAATGAATAACCTCTTTGGTATAGGTGTTTGCCTCGTCTTTTTCAGCTCACCTCTTTCATGGGCTTGAAATCCAAAATGTTTCCATTTCGGTGGTGCAGTTTTTATGTTTTTTAGACTAATTCTTCCATACATCATCTCATCACCCCAAAACATCACACTTTCTAGTAAACAAACACAACATGGCATAGCGCTGCTCGGCTCGCGGGTAGATTGCTGTCAAAATACTAGCAGTTGTTTAGAAACAATCTTAACCTTATGTTAATCAAATTGTCATATTGCTTATTTTATTAATGCTAGGCAAGCTATTTGGAACTTTAGTGAGCTAAGCTACCAGTTATTCTACATTAAATGAAGCTTCACTCCTCTGAAGCTAACGCTAGCCCCCAAATAAATGTAGAAAGCTAAGCTACATCAACACGGCAGAAGCAGTTTACTACATCAGAGCTATTTTTTATACATCCATGTACACAACATACACATCCATGTCAGTTTTATTTCAGACCGCAGCAAAAAGCTCAGCTGTGCTTGAGCTTGAGAAATGCTTGGGGAAAAGTAGCTTGTGTGGAGCTACTGAACTACTTGAAAGAGCTAAGCTACTGAAAAGCTATTTGATTTAAAAAACAGTGATGCTATTGAGAAGTTATTAACCTATTAACACTACTGCCCAACACTGCTTGCAATACAAGTTGGATTCAGTCTTATGACTCTATCGGCAAAGGTTGCTAATGTAGGCTACTTTGGAATTTGCCAGAAGATGACATAGTGACAAATGCCTATTCAACCAATTAGCATAAAATAAAACTGGTTATTCCTCGTACACTGGACTGGACCAGTGAAACTGAAAATCGGCCCATAGGTGGATGGCCATCATCTTCCTCTACTGGTTAGTGGCATAGACTGTAAACGTAATGGACGAAGCTTCTGGCCCTGAAAGGTGAAGCCGATGCCCAAAGTGCCTTAAACCGGCATTCTTCTCATTTCCAGCAGGGGGTGACCTCACTGGTTGCTGTTAACGCTGTTGCTGTTAACTGGAACATTTGGTCAGTTAAAAACTTCTTGTTCAACGTTCTGCCAACCAAGCTAGCTAGCTACTGCTAGTATTAGCTGGTAACTTAAGGGAAAGTTTGCAGATTTTCTCTACTGCATTACATGCAGATAAATGGCGGCAATACCATATACCAAAATACACAATTTGCACAACAAAATATTTGCGATGGGTAGGATCTATGAGGTGGCGTTAGATTATGCATCTTGATTATGTGTGACAAACATTTTTTACAGTCTGATGACAAGATTGGTGTCACTCTTGTGTATTTCAGGTGCATTTGAACTTCCTACACTCTAAAAACTCCTGGGTTATTTCTTCAACCCAGTTCCTGGGTTATTTGTGTATATATATATATATACAGTACAGGCCAAAAGTTTGGACACACCTCATTCAATGCGTTTTCTTTATTTTCATGACTATTTACATTGCAGATTCTCACTGAAGGCATCAAAACTATGAATGAACACATATGGAATTATGTACTTAACAAAAAAGTGTGAAATAACTGAAAACATGTCTTATATTTTAGATTCCTCAAAGTAGCCACCCTTTGCTTTTTTGATAGCACTGCAAACCCTTGGTGTTCTCTCAATGAGCTTCATGAGGTAGTCACCTGAAATGGTTTTCACTTCACAGGTGTGCTTTGTCAGGGTTAATTAGTGGAATTTTTTCCCTTATTAACGGGGTTGGGACCATCAGTTGTTTTGTGCACAAGTCAGGTTGATACACAGCCGACAGCCCTATTGGACAACTGTTAGAATTCATATTATGGCAAGAACCAATCAGCTAAGTAAAGAGAAAGGAGTGGCCATCATTACTTTAACAAATGAAGGTCAGTCAGTCCGGAAAATTGAGAAAACTTTGAATGTGTCCCCAAGTGCAGTCGCAAAAACCATCAAGCGCTACAACGAAACTGGCTCACATGAGGACCGCCCCAGGAAAGAAAGACCAAGAGTCACCTCTGCTGCTGAGGATAAGTTCATCCGAGTCACCAGCCTCAGAAATCGCAAGTTAACAGCAGCTCAGATTAGAGACCAGATGAATGCCACAGCTAGACACATCTCTAGAACAACTGTTAAGAGGAGACTGCACGAATCAGGCCTTCATGGCCAAGTAGCTGCTAGGAAACCACTGCTAAGGAGAGGCAACAAGCAGAAGAGATTTGTTTGGGCCAAGAAACACAAGGAATGGACATTAGACCAGTGGAAATCTGTGCTTTGGTCTGATGAGTCCAAATTTGAGATCTTTGGTTCCAACCGCCGTGTCTTTGTGCGACGCAGAAAAGGTGAACGGATGGATTCTACATGCCTGGTTCCCACCGTGAAGCATGGAGGAGGAGGTGTGATGATGTGGGGGTGCTTTGCTGGTGACACTGTTGGGGATTTATTCAAAATTGAAGGCATACTGAACCAGCATGGCTACCACAGCATCCTGCAGCGACATGCCATCCCATCCGGTTTGCGTTTAGTTGGACCATCATTTATTTTTACTATGAGGAATCTTAGATATAAGACATGTTTTCAGTTATTTCACACTTTTCTGTTAAGTACATAATTCCATGTGTGTTCATTCATAGTTTTGATGCCTTCAGTGAGAATCTACAATGTAAATAGTCATGAAAATAAAGGAAACGCATTGAATGAGAAGGTGTGTCCAAACTTTTGGCCTGTACTGTATATATAATGTATTTTTTGTTGGAGGGGTATATTTTATAGAGTTATTATATTATCATGTCAACATAGTTTATAATATGAACAATCACACTTGTGTGTTGTGTACATTATGATAAAACAGTATCACCAGTATTTGTAGGAGAAATAAAGTGACACACCCTCTAAACATGGCTATATTAACTAAGAAATAGAAGAAATAAGTTCATATATTAAACCCTTGCCCCTATAACATACACATCAGTCTGCCAGAAATTCAGAAGAAGAGGAAGAAGAAACACCTCCTTCCCTCTCTACCCCCGTTGAAGAAGAACGCCCACTGCCTGGTCTTTCAGAGGACCACACCATAACAGAGGAGTGTGATGCGTCAGATGAGAATGCAAAGGTTTAATCATGTATTTCATGGCTGTAAAAAAATAAAAATAAAAAACATCCATCTGTATGTCTTTCTCAAATGCAAATCAGTATATTACATTGTTGGGCAGGGTCATCCTTTTTTCCTGTTTATTTTGGAGGGTCATCTAAAATGTATTGCTGGTGAAGGGAGGGTTAGGTCTACTTTGACTAAAGGTTCCAAAACTCCTCTGGTGGCCCCTTAAATAAATAATGAACAGTCCCTAAAACAAAGTCTTATTTTCTGAAATAAGGCATACTGGCATAATAACCCAAGCTAGGTTATTTGTGACTTTTGACCCAGAAGTTGGGTTATTTTAACCAAACATTTGGGTCAGGTATTTAACCCAGAAGTTGGGTTATATTAACTTCACTATTGGGTAATTTAACCAAAAGGTCAAAAAGAATAACTGCTCGTATTTAATATTGTTTTTGAAAGCAACATTAAATGTCATTATACATAAAAGTCTCGTAATTTGTGCTTAATGGTCAAATAACCTCAAATAACTCCAAAATTGAATCCAAGCTTCTTGCAGCTAGACTGGAGACGGTTATCAGAATCACAATCACAATCAGAAAAGCTTTATTGCCAAGTACATTTTTTACACATACAAGGAATTTGTTTTGGTGTCATAGGTGCATGTCACACATTATCTAAAATAAGTTAAACAAACAGGTTAACAGAACAGACAATATAAATATAAATATATAAATATATGTGTATATATACACACACACACACAGGATGTATCTCCTATATAATTGCACCAGATCAAACAGGCTTCATTCCAAATAGACAACTTTAGCTACAATTTTAGAAGGCTTTTCAATATAGTTCATTTCCCCCCCATCCCACTCCCTGGAAATGGTTATATCACTTGGCGCTGAAAAAGCGTTCTCCCCCTCTCCCCCCTCAACAGCCATAATAATTACTAATTGACTGCAATCAGAGAATTTCTCTCTTGGCAGAGGCACGATTCAAGGCTGCAGTCTGTCCTCTTTACTATTCGCCATTGCCATGGAGCCATTGACCACTGCTCTTAGAAAGTCTAAGGAATTCCGGGATATAGAGCATTGGGGTCTCACACACAAACTATCCCCATATGCAGATGATATTCTTTTATATGTTACAGATCCAGTAAGATATGTTCCCTCCAGTCTTAAAAGTCCCATGGCATGAATATTTCACTTTATGAGTTTTTTTTAACATTAATATGAGTTCCCCCAGCCTGCCTATGGTCCCCCAGTGGCTAGAAATGGTGATAGGTGTAAACCGAGCCCTGGGTATCCTGCTCTGCCTTTGAGAAAATGAAAGCTCAGATGGGCCGATCTGGAATCTTCTCCTTATGAGGTCATAAGGAGCAAGGTTACCTCCCCTTTCTCTGCTTTGCCCGCCCAGAGAATTTGGCCCACCCATGAGAGAGATATCATGGCTTTCAAACGAGCAAAGTGGCATTTAGAGTGGCTATTGCTCTAACCTGGAAAAAAGGCACAAAAAATTGCAGTTCTTTTAGCTGCTTCCTTAAACCTACATTGTGTAATTTTTTGAGTTGATTCTTAGCAAAAAAAAACTTTGTTCTTTCACAAATATGTGCTCATTCATGTGTAATTACTTCCACCAACTAATCAAAGTATTCTCATACGTGTACAATCTGCCATTCAGAATCATTCAGAATACATACGAGCGAGTCGCTCGAATTACGGCAGCATTGTAGCGCCTCCATCTTTAAAATACATTAGCCAAAGAGGGACATACCTCCATCTTTAAAATACATTAGCCAAAGAGGGACATACCTCCATCTTTAAAATACATTAGCCAAAGAGGGACATACCTCCATCTTTAAAATACATTAGCCAAAGTGGGACATACCTCCGCCTTTCGCGTTTTTACACTAAGTGGCACTGTGATGAATCCCAGCCGGGAGATTACTCGCAACTGCCGGTAGATTTGAAAGCCTGTTGAAGATGGAGGATCACACCTATTCTCGAGGATATGTAACGGAGTCGCCAAGGAAGTTAAAAAGAGAATTAAAATGACAACGCAACAGGCAAAGCAACAAGACCAAAGTTAATATTAGAGTGGCTTTTCCAAGATGGAAAGAGGAGCAAGGATTTTAAAAGGGACGCCAAAGTTGCCTGCTTTCTTCTCAAAAGGTAATTCAGCCTATTTTTGTAAATTCAAAGTTGTATAGTTGCTTGGCTAACTATAGCATGGTTGTGCATAACATTTTGATTTCCCTGGCAGACAACTCATGTCATGCAGTTGTAACACAGACAGCTAGAACAGCTGCGTGTAAACGATGGAGATACTAAGAGATAATTTTGGGTTCGGCCGCCATAGGAGTTAAAACACGTTCTGAATGGGAGGGGCTAGAAAGTAATATTCAGTTGGTTGTCGTATACAATTTCATCGCAAGATGGGTGAAATTCTTACAAAACGTACCTTTAAGCTCTTTCTCTCTCTTCTTCAGTCATAATTAAGCACAAAAAAAATAACGTTAGCCTATACATTTATAAAAAATAATAATACAGAGTGTATTACATTAACCAATTAGGAGGACATTCTTTTATCATCTCATAACAAAGCCAGGGCGACTTCTATCATCTTCCACTAATGTTACGGGTACCTGCTGGTACCCAGTGAACACATTACAGATTCCTATATGAAAGCAGATGCAAACAAGAAGCAATTTAAAGATGCGGCAGGTCCTGTGTGTTTCCAGATTGCTTCTCTGTTTATTATATTAAGCCTAGCCTAGCCTAGCCAGTAACAAAACAAATCCCTCTACCTCATTTTCCCTACATGTTGCATTCAATGTCAACCCAGTCTGGTAAATCTCAGTCTCACGGCAGTTCGTGATATGGTCATGTAATTTAATCTATTGATTTGTGTACACGGACACGTTCATCTCGTTTTTTTCGTGTGTCTCAGCACGAATTTTAAACTAATGTATTTCAATGGGAAGCATCTTTCGTGATCACAGCACGATTCTTTCTGCCATTCGGCTGCAGTAGAGAAGCTGTATACAGCTTTGCTATTATTGGTATTTTTAGCCCAATAACCGCTGTTTTAATCACCATTTATTCACCAGATCTTATCATGGTTTACATGTATTTCTTTTATTGTTATTATTTCGGTCTGTTTTGGCCAGGGAAGCTGGGTTTGCTTTGTTGTTTATTGATATTTTTAAAACTATAACGCTACATCTATCAACATTTATTTAGATGTTATCATGGTATTCATTTCTTTATTTTAATAATATTATTTTGGTCTTATTCCAGTGAAATATTAGCTTACAGTAAGCTGTAAAACAGAACACTACTGTGGTGGCAAATTTTATTTTAACCATTTGTTTAATGATATTAACCATTGGTTTGATTCTTTTATAACGCCACAAGATTTAGCTTCTTCATGTGTAGATTCAAAAGGCTCCAAGTGAAATAGTTGGCAACCGTGAACTATAGCCCAGTAGAGTTATTTAGTTCTACTAGCCTGAACCTTCTCACATTGTTGTCTTTTGCTTAGATAGAAGTGGAGAAGGCCGATGACTGTTTACGACAGTGAGAACTACGTAGCTTTCTGTCTCCTGAGATAAACTGTTGTTTAGGCTAATGTTAGGAACAGAGAGCACAGGGCAAGGTGAGACAATGGTTTGACTTTTCATGATGTCCTCTCTTCAACTATGGCCAGGCTAAAAGATAAAGTTAGAGGGGTGGCTTAACGGACTTTCTTCACTATATGATGTTTTGATGTTTAGACTTTAGGTTAGAAAGACATTTTCAGTTCTGCTGTATGTACCTTTGAAACTGTGTTTTCTCCATTTGCAAATGTAAATAAATACTCAAAGACCAAACTTTGGTTTAATTCTCAAACAGTCGTTATTCGTTTTGATTTTATCATGAATATCACTAACTCTGCTGCTTCGAGGAGTTAACAGAGAAAAGAGCTCCGTTGGGTCGCTGATGACTGGCTATTCAGGGATCAAAAAACACCTGCCTCATACCTCTAAACCTTTAAAAAGGTTTTTCAGAGAGAAGAGGGTTAGGACCACGGAGCGCTCTTGACTGTTTTCCACTCCGATAAAAACGAACAGGAAGAGATTTCAAGCAGCACGGTAAGATAAAATTTATTAATTACAATTGGATTGCGAATTCAAGGTTTTGAACAAACATTCTAAACAAGCAACCGTTGCTAAACGAATTGAGTAATGAATAATTGGTGTAATTATTCTCTTAACTGAAGAGAATAAATGAAACTAATTCTGACTTTTGGGAAGTGAGTAATTTGATATGTGTTGTGGGTCATTTTGGGTAATAAAGATATAACTGAGGTTATGAATGACATCTTTTGGCAGACACAGACATATTTCTGATGCTGGCAGGACAACTGATTGACAGAAAAGACAGACGCTGGTCAAAAGTTAATCGAAGGATTAACTAGATTAGGCAGAGAAGCCTAACAAATTAATCTACGAAACTATTAGCACGGTTCATGATTAAGAGGCGGACTGCAGTATAAATAAAATAGTTTACTATTTAAGAGATTTTCACTGCAGGGTCGCACCGGGTTTTGCAAGGTTTGCCGAAAAAAGAACTAAGTTTTGTGGTGACGATCACATCAAAAAAGAAATAGTATACTATAAGGTTTCTGTCAATAAAGGGGAACGAAACCCTCCCGGCCGAGCAATGCATCTGGACCCATTGTGGGTGAGATGTGTCAGAAATATGGACCAAACATTTTGGAATGTTTGCGATGTCTGTCATAGGCCTACTGGTCAAAAGTTTTGGCTTTCCGAGAAACGGATCTTTGTGTACAAAGACACTGAGAATGTTAAAGCAAAATTTTAGAAGAAGTAGAAAGAAAATTAATGGGAAAATCAATAATTAAGACTTTAAGATGTAAAGCTACTGAGTAGCCTACAGGAAAAACAAAGAATGTTTTAAAATATAGATAAAACAGTGATCTAGGGAAAGAATGCAAACACACATGCACCAATAACCTCATCAGTTCTAACCAAAGCCCATTTCTGAGCTTTCTCTAAAAATCAGGAAGACGAGCTGGAGAAACGGAGGGACGAAGAGGACACGGACTCAACTCTGGGACAGGACCAACAGCATCCGTCACACCTGCATCGGGTGGAAAGACCAACGAGTACGTGAGAAACCATGTTTGAAGCGTTTGTCTGCATGTTACAACAGGCTGGTGGGCAACATATGGAGCGCGGACCCGAAAAAGGCCGCTCCCACAAAGGACGTGGTCGAGCCAGAGAGAGGCCCAGGCGGGTACCGTGGGCAAAATGCTGAGCCCTACAACTGAGACCAGTGTTGGTACTGCAAGGACTTTGGACATTGGGTATGTAACTGCCCGAAGAAAAAGCAAAAAACACCTCAGACAGAGAACAACACTTGTCCCTCTGTTTGACTGAGTCCAACAGCTGATGAAGAAGGTAGTGCTGACACACACACACTCGCTTCATGCAATGAAGAAATGCTTTGCACTGATACACTGTTTTTTTTGTTTTTGCTATTTAGGGACAATTGATAGGTTAGAAAGTTCTGAAAAAGAATCCAATCAGTTAAACTATTATAGCATATTATCTTCTGAAACCTACAAGAAAATGCCTACTAGTGAGTGTAAAGTTAAAGGGGTTCCACTCTCATAACTTGGTTATTAGAGCTATAGATTTGACACTGAAGATTATTTGGTCATTCTATTTGGTCAACTGGGGCTGCAGGTCAAAAAGTAAGAGAACAATTCTCTGTTCCTCTCTCCTGTACATGGGAAAAACAATTCTTGGTGTATGATTATGTCCACTTATTTGGTTTAGGTAGTGATTTAATGTGCACTTTTAACATGGGTTTAACCTCAACACCTGACGGATTGAGAGTTTCTCGTAATGATGCAACTGACGTAACCACTTTTGTTAATTACAGTGTGGCTAAAATGACCTCACTGAGGCGGCGTCTGTAATCAGCCCTGCATCTGACTGCATGAAACCTGACAACCAATATCTACTGTACATCACTCAAGGCTGCATCTGCTTTTTATCCCTCAAGAAAAGTTTTTTGGTGCAGTGCTGTTTTCATGTAAAATGAACAGAGTAGCAGCTTTTTCAGTTTAGTGTTAACGATTAGATTTTACTTGAGCCTGTCACGTTCCTGATGTCACTGTAAGACTTTTGCTGCCAAAGCTAATGAAGCGTTCGTGAATATGAAACTGTCTCTGCAGTCTCCCCCGATGCTGGGACTGCCGGATCCCTAAAAACAGTTCATACAGACATACACGTACATATACACATGCTTGCAATGAAGACATGCCTTTTGCACGCTACAAACACTCCCCACACGATAGACAGATCAAATTAGACGCAAAAACAGCACGGTTAACAGAAATAACTTTTGGAAAATATGTCCAAGTATTCAATGTGTTTGTCTGGTGTGTATACAAATTGCATAGCATGGTGTTAATTATATATGGGAAGAAATTTTGATTTTTAGTTGATTCGGGAGCAACAATTTGGGTTTTAGTGAAGATCTTTGTTCTTCAATCAGAAGATCTCTGGTAAACTAGTTTTTCCTTAGAGAAGTGATTAGTAGAATGGTGATCCCAGAAAAGTTCACCATTCTTATGATATGTGTGTATTCAGATCCTTAGGATCCTGAACTAGATAATAAAGGAAAATGTTCATTGTTTCTTTCTCCCTTTCATCTTAGTGTCCTGAAAATTTGTTATGCAGATTGCATTTGAAAATGTCTATTTGAAATTGAAGACATTCTTTCACCCACGGGTCTTAGGAATGTTTATTCTTTTGCCCACGGGCTTTAAAGTTGTGCGACTTGATAAAAATCACTCTTTGGCTGACATATTTTTGTTGCAGCCTAAAAGTATGTATTTGTTTACAAATTATAATGGAACACGTACCATGTCAGTCTGTTAATCTCCTGACTACGGTAAAACAAATTGGGACACCTGTAGTTAAGTTTAAGGAATCACAAATATTACATGCATTGCTTTTGTCACCTTTTGACCCTGATGAAGACTACGTTGAAAGTTTTTTTTTAACAAATCAAAGGACGAGTATGAGTTTTCTTTTGTCTACTGGCATATACACATGTCCAGTGGCTGTTACCTTGACTGATAAACTACATAAGCTTTTCAGAAATTCTAAACTCAAAATCTCACATTCATGTTTCTTTGTTTCCAACAGAAGAGGAGACAGACCTAGGACACCTTGTGACTATTTGTAAAAATTGACTGACTGGACTGACACTACTGATAATGTGTTTATTTCTCTACATCGAAAGGAGACTATAGAAAACCCATACAACGGCGTAGGCCTTGTATTCACAGTGTTCACATATTCAGTGATCATGTGGATACAACAGACATAATTGCATGGTAAAAACTATATTTTTATCTACTGATGTTTCACCACTTTTTGTCTCAGGTACAGCGTTATCTCTGGCAAAACACACAAATGTGACGTGGATTGATTGACAAATTGTTAACCTGTAGTCATCAAGCTGCGTTCGGACTACAGGCCCCAGAAACATCAGTACACGCTAAAACAGGAAGTAATCGACAAGAAATCCGACCGTGTTTTTAACTCTTTATTGACGGATGGGGTTTATAGTTCCATGTTTAGATTCTCTAGCACGTACAATTATTCTCTCAAGTAACATAAATAAGAAGAATCATTTTTATTACGAATGTTAAAGGTTTGTTTCATTCAGGACCTTCGAGCAGTAAATGCAGAGGGTCTATGTGGGTCCATGCTCGAGCACCTAATATCTCCCACAGCTAAAAATAACATTCTGCAGGGAATGTTAAATGTTTTGATCCTCTGTTGTTTCGTCTAACGTTTTTCTTTTCTCAGAGTTCCAGTAGAAAAGACAGTAAATATCGTTTTATAGTTCTGGGTGATGGTAAGATGTACACCTTGACACACCTTTGTGAGGAATACATTGAGTTGTTAATTAATGATGCCATAAATTACTAAAAGAATAACAGTGTGTTTATGTACCCTGGAGAAATCCTTCTTTCTTTGAGAGAGGACAGCCAGAGGAGGGGACACACACACACACACACACCACACTGAGATAAGACACAAGCTAAAACCAAACATGAGTAGTACAAGTGAAATTTTGGTTTAAAGAAATGATTTTGATATACATTTTTGTTGAATGTTATATGATATGATGCTTCCCATAACAGGTAACGATTTGGATAAATAGAAGGCTAAAAACTTTAATTTGTAATGATTCTTGGAACTAGCAGATGGTAATTAGTGTTACTTTGGTTTGTAAACTGGAGATAAAAAAATGACATAAACAATGTATTTTGGGTAATTCGTCTTAGTTTAATGGTGATATTGAATAAATGCAGGTTTAAATGAGATTTAATCCTAAAAGCAGTACATTTCATATCATACTCTAATGAGTTTTTGAGTTGCTATATCAACAAATTGTCTAAACTAAATTCGTTGATGTTGACGTTGAAAAATTTACTGAGGTGAAAATTCCCCTAAAGAAATTATTTATTGAACTTTGGTTACTGATAAACAGGATTTGCTGTTAAACCTAGAACAATGATAAGGATTAGTATATTAAACAGATTATTTATATTGCTTTTGAGTCATGAGCTTTGTCATGTCTCAAATAGGAGGGAAAAGTAGCAAATGATAAATAAGGGGTTTAATAAAGTAGCAAGGGAAATATATAGTGTTAAATAATTTTTCTAAAGACGTTTGAAACATCTGTTGTGACATCACTGTAGCTCCAGTTTAAAAGACCTTGGATAACCAAAGTGATAGAATAGTTAACAATTGTATATTTAAAGAAAAAATCTGCTTAGGTGAGAACAAAATTGACAAAATTGATACACTATAAAAAGGATCATCTACCCCGTGAATGACACAGTAGTGTAAGGGGATGCAATAGTAATTGTTTTTGTTTTGTCGATTCTGATCTGCTCTAAAGAATTTTGCTCTAAAGATTTTCTTTCTTTTTTTTTTTATGTATACATTACGGTGGCCGACAGGGGCAAACGCCCTGCAACTTCAGAAAACACACGCAAATAGACAAAACACAAGCAAATTAAGAAAACAACTACATTAATTTGACAACACATGTGCAGCATTCAGCAAACGCGCTGCATATACACACAACACAACCAAATATAAAACGCGCTGCATTTAAAAAACGATGCAAAAAGAAAAGCAAACCCCGAAAAAAGAAGCGATGCAAAAAGAAAAACAACTTCATTAATTTGACAACACATGCGCATCATTCAGCAAACGTGATGCAAATACACAACACAACCAAATACATAAACGCGATGCAAATAAAAAACGATGCAAAAAGAAAAGCACACAAACCCCGAAAACAAATGCAAAAGAAAAACGCTGCATCCAAATTCCACAACGGAAGTTCTCCAGACAGGGAACAGCTAATCAGCTGGATTTTCGACCCCTTTTCTGCCTTTTTATTAGAGTCGGGTATGGCTGCATAGTAAAAAGAGAACTCCTGTCTCATGCCCTTATTAATAACATAATATAATATATTAGTAATATACAGTCTCTGCTCCCGTCTCAGCCGGGAGGCTGGTGCCGTGCTCGAGCTTCGACCTTTCAAAATAAAAGCTCGCGTTTGGTCGGCTTGTCTTCCTTTGGTGTTTTGGATGATTTTGAACTAAACAGTACGGCAATCATGCTAATGAATACAATAACTTTTTCAGGGATGTATTACTTACAACACAATGGAGCAAGCAAAGCAGTTTTGTGTTTATTTGCAGGCGGGATTTATTCAGTTTGATAAACGGTAAATTGGCTGGTTTTTTGTATTTCAAGAGCGAATTGCTCCACAATATGAATACAGATTGGTCACTTATTTTGTTGTATAATCACAATATTACACATGATGAGGTCTACACTTCAGTGATGCGCTTTCGGACCTGGAAATTAAACCCTCTTATTTAATGTGGCTTAAACAAACGTCAACGTTAAACACTGATGCAGTTTTAAATGTTTTATTACCACGAGTTTACAGACACGTCTCTGCTGATTGAGTATCAGCTGTGACCCGAGCCGAGACACACACCCAACGAGAGAAAACATATCTCAAACATAGACTTAATATTTACAGTCTGTGATCTCACCGTTGCACACCGTTCTGAGATTGAACGTCTCTCTCTCTCTCTCTCTCTCTCTCTCTCTCTCTCTCTCTCTCTCTCTCTCTCTCTCTCTCTCTCTCTCTTATAGACTATGCTCTTCCCCCCCCCAACCCCCCGCCCAAAAAATCAGCTGTTCCACTGCTAGTGTAATATTGTGATTATACAACAAAATAAGTGACCAATCTGTATTCATATTGTGGAGCAATACGCTCTTGAAATACAAAAAATAGACTATTTGAAATAGTCCCTCCCTGTTTAGTAAACCAGCCATTTACCGTGGTATTTATCAAACTGAATAGCCTAAATCCGGCCTGCACATAAAGACAAAACTGCTTTGCTTGCTCCATTGTGTTGTAAGTAATACATCCCTGAAAAAGTTATGGTATTCATTAGCATGATTGCCGTACTGTATAGTTCAAAACACCAAAGGAAGACGAAACGCCAAAACGCGAGGTTTTATTTTGAAAAGTCCCTCCAGAGGTCTGGAGAACTTCCGTTGTGGAATTTGGATGCAGCGTTTTTCTTTTGCATTTGTTTTCGGGGTTTGTATGCTTTTCTTTTTGCATCGTTTTTTATTCGCATCGCGTTTATGTATTTGGTTGTGTTGTGTATTTGCATCGCGTTTGCTGAATGATGCGCATGTGTTGTCAAATTAATGAAGTTGTTTTTCTTTTTGCATTGCTTCTTTTTTCGGGGTTTGCTTTCCTTTTTGCATCGTTTTTTAATTGCAGCGCGCTTGTATATTTGGTTGTGTTGTGTGTATATGCAGCGCGTTTGCTGAATGCTGCACATGTGTTGTCAAATTAATGTAGTTGTTTTCTTAATTTGCTTGTGTTTTGTCTATTTGCATGTGTTTTCTGAAGTTGCAGGGCGTTTGCCCCTGTCGGCCACCGTAATACATAGGTAGGGAGAGGCCCATAATAAAAAACACCTATTTCTTCCACGGCAGTATAAGGGAAAATGATAGGTTAGGGTAGGTTATTGCGTGAGAATTTTCTTCTGCTCTTTTGGCCGTAAGAATCCAGGTGTCAAGCCTGGGGATTCTGTGGTGATAACAACTTCAGGAGGAAGGATTGGCAAATAGACGGTGACCATCGGGATCCTTCCAGTGACACAGGGCAGTGAAGGTTCCAGGGAGAGCCACCTGGATACACGCATCACTACAAAAGGTTCCAGATGTGGAGGAGAGAACAGGTTTTTCTACAACCTGCAACAAGTGACGAGCAGATCCTCTGCTGAGTCACCCACGTGCCATTTCTGAAGCGACAGGGAAAACTGGAGTGTTTTCTCACTGTTTGCAACACATTGAGAGAGGAGGAAAAACCAGAAGTTTTTCCAAGGAGGAAAAACCAGAAGCTACATACTGGTATTGTAGCCTGCTGTTTGAAATCATTTCAGAAGACAGCAGTGATACTGATCTCTTCTCTGACAACCACAGCACATTCTCTGACAGTGACAGCAGAATATACTTCACAATTGTAGAGGACACACCGCTTCTCTCGCTCTGAACACACACACACACTCACTGCACATTCTTTTGAGGAGAGATGTTGACATTCCTCTGTGACTCAGTGCAGAGTGCTCTGAACACACACACAATGAGCAGGAGGACAGAAAGGACTGCAACAGGTACCCTTCAAGAAGAACATGGGGGGTTTTCCACATTTGTAGTGTGTTTATTCTTCATTATTGCATTTATGGTTTTTGCATTTTATTTTTGATGAGAGAAAAGTATGATAAATCAGGTGTAACCATTTCTCCCAACTTTTACATACACCAACACACTAGGGTGACTGGAGGAAAAGACGGGTGATGCGTTCACTACTTTCCATAATCAATGAGAAAATGGTGGTTGGAATACAATAAGTACTAGTACAGAGATAATATTACTGTAATGATTAACTTACGTCCACTCTTATGTTCCAATAATAGGCATTAGGATGGTTGGTATACGAATGCTACTAAATTGGGGCTAATTAGGGGTTTTGTACTTTATGTGGTTCCTCATGACCACACAAACTCAACTGATAGATTATTGATGAAAGAAAGTAAATTATTCCTAAACAGCAATATTGTTAATATTGAACAAAGACCTAGGCCATTTTTGTTGTGTGCTTTAGAACTTAGGAAAAGTTCCTTGTGGATCTTTTATTACATTGAAGTAATTTCGCTTTCCGCATTTTGATGACACACAGACACCACATTTGACTTAGACTCTTGAAAGATTATCTAATAGATGCATTTTCTACTAAAGCATGACTTGGTTTAGTTAAGAAATGTATGCGTGATGTAGGTTATAATGATTTTTGTTCACTATTTCTTCGCTCATAGAAATAAGCTATTTTCAGTGAAACCACACACATAGAATAAATAAATGAATTTTATTTGTGCTCTGACAGCACTTAATGATGTTAGAGACAAGGAGGGGTCAGTTTGATTCTGATTCTTCTCAACTTTCACTCTGTGAGAGCTTTGATAATTGCACTGAGCGTGCTTCAATTGATTTATATTAAAATAACCAAAGGGGGGGAAGCATTAAGATGGCATTGCATAATTTAATTATCAGCTTTATGGAAAATTTGACTTCGCCGTATGGGTAGATATGAAATTAGTAAATGTTCAAACTTCACACCAGGTTATTTTAATGGTTAAATACATAACACATTCTTTACACAAATTATAAGGCACTAGTCTGATGTGACATTAACCAGTGACATTAAGGTCCGGGGATTTTAGCAGATTATGTTTGGTCTTCGGATTTGTTTTTTTTGTTTGCTATGTCGTTACCCTAATCAAGAAAAATAGTTCACTTCATTCTTATGGTAAATATGATTGAGCCTTCTGACGTATTCCGTCTTTCTGAATATGATAATAATGTTTGGACACCGTCTCTGATACTGTGTGAGATTGATTCTTGCTACTATTTAAAAGAGGGTTTTTTTGTACCTTTCCATTTAACATGTAAGAAATAGACATGAAGATCCATAAGGTTGAATAATAAGAAGTGTGATTAATTCTATAATAAGGGTTGAATCTTTAAAAATACAATTTATTTTTGTGATTATTTTGTAATCAAAAGGGTGAACTGTGGTGGCAAATTTTATTTTAACCATTTGTTTAATGATATTAACCATTGGTTTGATTCTTTTATAACGCCACAAGATTTAGCTTCTTCATGTGTAGATTCAAAAGGCTCCAAGTGAAATAGTTGGCAACCGTGAACTATAGCCCAGTAGAGTTATTTAGTTCTACTAGCCTGAACCTTCTCACATTGTTGTCTTTTGCTTAGATAGAAGTGGAGAAGGCCGATGACTGTTTACGACAGTGAGAACTACGTAGGTTTCTGTCTCCTGAGATAAACTGTTGTTCAGGCTAATGTTAGGAACAGAGAGCAGAGAGCAAGGTGAGACAATGGTTTGACTTTTCATGATGTCCTCTCTTCAACTATGGCCAGGCTAAAAGATAAAGTTAGAGGGGTGGCTTAATGGACTTTCTTCACTATATGATGTTTTGATGTTTAGACTTTAGGTTAGAAAGACATTTTCAGTTGTGCTGCGTGTACCTTTGAAACTGTGTTTTCTCCATTTGCAAATGTAAATAAATACTCAAAGACCAAACTTTGGTTTAATTCTCAAACAGTCGTTATTCGTTTTGATTTTATCATGAATATCACTAACTCTGCTGCTTCGAGGAAAACTTCCACAACACTACGATATGAGCCGAGCTGGGTGCATTCAAAGCCGTTATCCCACAATGCAATGCGGGCATTCATATTAGCGGGTTTTTAACGACAATATCGCTTCAGTGTACATATATTTAATCAGTGGTTTTGTCACCAGCAACACCACGTTGCTCAGCGTTGTTCCAGTAAGTTATGCACCGTACAAATCAACGGAATACTCCGGAAGTGACGTAATAATTACCGCTCTGCGTCTGTGAAAGATACAAATACATAATATTCGGAATATTGATGTTTTGTCTAACGTTGTATTTGAGGATTTAAATAATAAAGATAACAATAATAATAAAATAAAGTTTCATGTATTTGTCTCATGTACTGTTTGCTCGGTCGGCCGGCAGGCGCAGCAATCTGAAATGGAATGAAGCACATTCACGGCAGACAGCAGAAACACAGGAGCCGAACAAGTCCACCCACCCAACCCGGAAGAACTACAAGTAAACTAGCTTTGTAACAGGTTCTGGGGCGCGTCTATAGTGGGAGTTGTAGTTTTTAAATATATTGGTATATTTCTCATAAGTAGAATTTGGCAGTGTAGAATTTAGGATACTCCCTGGTTTTTTTTTGGGATGGGGAACACACTGGTGTCATTAGGATCATTATCATTAAATAGGTGAAAATAGCTTATTACCACATTTGACAGTGCTTACAGTGGGTAAACTTTGGAGACCATATCTACATGACAGCTGAGGTCCAGAGCTTTCTATAACAGCTGGTCCTATGTGTGTAGCACCTTCTGTTGCTAAATGACAAGCCTTCAAACATGTACTGGGTTCAAGGTTCAGAGGTCAATATTTCAAAGCAGGAGTAATGTCCTCTTCAGACTGACATATGTTATCAGGCAGGATATCTTATATATGTACTACGATAAGGAGCAGGAAAATTGCCTTTGTCTCAGTATATGCACCGGCTACATATTCAATTCAATTCAATTCAATTCAATTTTATTTATAGTATCAAATCATAACATAAGTTATCTCGAGACACTTTACAGATAGAGTAGGTCTAGACCACACTCTATAATTTACAAAGCCCCAACAATTCCAACAATTCCAGTAATTCCCTCAAGAGCAAGCAGTGCGACAGTGGCGAGGAAAAACTCCCTCTTGGGAAGAAACCTCGGACAGACCCAGGCTCTTGGTAGGCGGTGTCTGACGAGCCGGTTGGGGGTGTGATGAACAGTGGCAATAGTAGTCACATTAATAATGGAACAGTGACTGGATGTGCGCGGAAGCTGCAGGGTTCAGCAGGACGCAGCATGACATTGCAGGGCATCGCTGAGCTCAGCAGGGAGTGCAGCAGGACCACGGGCGACAGCTGCAACCAGGATCTTGGTGCCAACGTTCTCCAAGGAAATACGCTGGGGAAAAAAGCATAAGGACTCGGGGAGTAAACTCCCCAGAAGCAATGATTAGTAACAAGCATTTCTGGAAGGGCTGCACACAAATAGTAATAGTAATAGTAATAGTAACAGTAATAGAAAAGGAAAAAAAGAGGAGAGAGCAGCTCAGTGTGTCAAAGGAAGGAAGTCCCCCGGCAGTCTAGAACTATAACAGCGTAACTATAACAGGTAACTAAGAGAGACAGGTCATAAGGAGAGGTAGCTTTTTCGGGCTTAGAACTCTCCCCCTGCCGGATCTGGCTTGGCTGGCCTGCCTCCCTCCCTCTACTTTGTTATGTATTATTAATCTAACAATTATGAAGAGAAGCAGTTGGGCCAGTTAGGTGAACACTGCAACTCCTCACTCCCTAACTATAAGCTTTATCAAATAGGAGAGTTTTAAGTTCATTCTTGAATGAGGTGACAGTTTCTGCCCCAAACCCAGATCGGGAGCTGGTTCCATAGGAGAGGAGCCTGATAACTGAAGGCTCTAGCTCCCATTCTACTTTTAGAGACTCTAGGTACCACCAGTAACTCTGCATTCTGGGAAGCGCAGTGCTTAGTGGGACAATAGGGTATTAGGAGCTCTTCTAGATATGATGGTGCTAGACCATTTAGAGCTTTGTAGGTCAAGAGAAGGACTTTAAACTCAATCCTGGATTCAACAGGAAGCCAATGCAGAGAAGCTAATACAGGAGAAATATGATCTCTTTTCTTAGTTCTTGTGAGAATTCTGGATCAGCTGGAGAGTCTTAAGAGACTTATTTGAGCAACCTGACAGTAGGGAATTACAATAGTCCAGCCTGGAAGTAACAAATGCATGGACTAGTTTTTCAGCGTCGTTTTGAGACAGGATATTCCTAATTTTGGCAATGTTACGAAGATGAAAAAAGGCTGTTCTTGAGGTTTGTTTTAGATTGGCATTAAAGGATATATCCTGATCAAAGATAACTCCTAAATTTCTAACAGTGGTGCTGGAGGCCAGGGCAACACCATCCAGAGTAGCTATATCTCTAGATAATGAAGTTCGAGGTGTTTAGGGCCCAGCACAATAACTTCAGTTTTGTTAGGGTTTAACATCAGAAAATTATAGGTCATCCAGGATTTTATATCCTTAATGCACGCTTGAAATTTAGCTAGCTGACTGGTTTCGTCTGGTTTGATTGACAAGTATAATTGGGTGTCATCCGCATAACAGTGAAAGTTAATTGAGTGTTTTCTAATAATATTGCCTAGAGGAAGCATATATAAAGAGAATAGAATTGGTCCAAGCACTGAGCCTTGAGGAACCCCATGGCTAACTTTAACGTACTTGGAGGATTTATCATTAACATTCACAAATTGAGATCGATCAGAGAAATAGGACCTAAACCAACTCAGAGCAATTCCTTTAATGCCAACCAAGTGTTCCAATCTCTGTAACAGGATTGAATGGTCAATAGTGTCAAATGCAGCACTAAGATCTAGTAAAACAAGAATGGAGACAAGACCTTTGTCTGCAGCAGTTAAAAGGTCGTTAGTAATTTTCCCGCACCAGTGCGCTCTGTGCTATGATTCTTTCTAAATCCTGATTGAAAGTCATCAAATAAACTATTGCTATGTAGAAAATCACATAACTGATTAGCAACCACCTTCTCAAGGATCTTGGAAGAAAGGAAAGCTGGTTAGATATAGGATCTATAGTTTGCTAAGACCTCAGGATCCAGGGTGGGTTTTTTCAGAAGAGGTTTTATCACAGCTACTTTAAATGACTGTGGTACATAACCTGTTAATAGAGAAATATTGATCATATCTAGTAATGAAGTGTTAACCACAGGTAATGCTTCTTTGAGTAGTCTCGTTGGGATGGGGTCCAAGAGACAGGTAGATGGCTTAGCTGAGGATATCTTTAACATTAATTGTTGAAGGTCTATAGGATAAAAGCAGTCTAAGTATATGTCGAGACTAGTCTTTATTCCTAACGACTCTGCGTTTAAAGGTGAACCGTTAGAAGTTGAGTGTAAAAGGTGATGAATTTTATCTCTAATTGTTGTAATTTTATCATTGAAGAAGCTCATGAAGTCATCACTACTCAGTGCTAGAGGAATAGATGGCTCAGTAGAGCTGTGGCTATCTGTCAGCCTGGCGACAGTGCTGAAAAGAAACCTTGGGTTGTTCTTGTTTTCTTCTATTAGTGATGAGCAATAGTCTGATCTGGCCTTTCTTAGGGCCTTCCTATAGGTTTTGAGACTTTCTTGCCAATCCAAACGAGATTCTTCCACCTTGGTGGAACGCCACTTACATTCGAGGTTTCGCGAGATTTGTTTTAATTTGCGAGTTTGGGAGTTATACCAAGGTGCTAGTTTCCTTTGCTTCATCATCTTCTTTTCAGGGGAGCACGGAGTCTAAGGTCGTCCCGGAGGGCATGTCGTAACACCGTCTACAAATGCATCAATTTGAGAGGGACTGAGGTTAACATACAGGTCCTCTGTTATGTTAAGACATGACATAGAGTCGAATGCTGTTGGAATATCTTCTTTAAATTTAGCTATAGCACTGTCAGATAAGCATCTGGTGTAGGAGCTTTTATCTAATTTAATATAATCAGGTAGTAAGAATTCGAAAGTGATTAAAGAATGATCTGATAATACCGAATTCTGCGAAAAATATTATTAAATCCTCAATTTCAATACCATATGCCAGCACAAGGTCGAGGGTGTAGTAAAAGTCGCGGTGGCCGTTGTGCACACTCTGACTGAAACCGATTGAATCCAGTAATGAGTTGAAAGCAGTACTAAGTCATTGTCAACGTCCACATGGATATTAAAATCACCTACAAGAAGTACTTGGTCTGATTTAAGGACTAAACATGATAAAAACTCTGAGAATTCAGATAAAAATTCAGAATACGGACCTGGAGCCCTGTAAATAACAACGAATATAATTGGCTGTAATGTTTTCCATTTTGGATGTTGAAGATTAAGAACAAGACTTTCAAATGAGTTATAATGTAATTTAGGTTTAGGAGTAATTAACAGGCTTGCATCAAAGATGGCTGCAACTCCCCCTCCTCGGCCTGAGCCTCTAGGAATTTGAGTATTAATATGGCTGGGAGGAGTGGCTTCATTTAGACTAACATAGTCTTCATGGCCCAGCCAGGTGATGTTCCACACAATAGCAATGGAACCAGCAATCCTGTCTGACCACAATGCGCTGATAACCACATTCCGTTGTGATATGTTAGGAAAAAAATCTAGAAAGTGGCAATTTAATAATTCCCTTCTCCAAAACACAGCTTTTAATACAGAATTTGGAGCCAAACTAGCGGAGTTCATATCAATCAATACTGGCTCAGTTTCGAACCCGGCGTACATCTGGCAAGCCACTAAAGGATTTATTAGAGACTTCACATCTTCCTTTGCAGCAAATTTGAAGAAAAAGAGAGAGGCAAGGATTGCGGAGTTGGAAGAATGTTGTAAATTGTAGAGCAATCTCTTAAGACGTTTTTTTTTAAATCTACACATACTCTTTTAGTCACAAATCGAGCAGAGCTAAATGACTTGCTAAAAAGAAGCGCTGAATTCATAATGAGTGAGGCAAAATTACTATTTTAATGGTTGTAAACCAAGCAAATTGCTAGCTCTGAAATTAAAACAAAGCGAGTCCAGAGCTGCTATTAGTAGCATCCGCACGGACCAAGGTATCTCAACGAATCCTAAGGAGATCACTGCCACTTTCCAATCCTTTTATTCAAAGCTATATGAATCCTCCTGCAATCCAGATCCGACGCAGTGCCAAAAGTCCCTAAAAGAGCTAAACCTGCCTCTTCTTGACCCAGAGAAGGCAGAAGAACTGGGTCAACCTATAACGGTAGAGGAACTCAAATCAGCGTTACAAACAGCTAAGAAAGGGAAAACACCGGGGTTGGATGGAATTCCATCGGATCTCTTACTACAGTTCTTTGACACACTAGGACCTACCATTTTACAAAATTTAACCTCGGCCATAGAGAGGGGCACCTTTCATCAACAAACCAACACTGCACTAATTTCGGTCATACACAAAAAGGGCAAAGATCCTACGGAGTTTTCAAACTACAGGCCCATCAGCCTCATTGAGACTGATATTAAGCTTTATTCCAAAGTCTTTGCACTACGCCTAGAACACTTCATTGAGAAGCTAGTCCACCCCGACCAATCAGGGTTTATACCAAAGCGTCATGCTGCAGACAATATACGCAGATTACTCCATGTAATAGAAGAAGCCAAAAACCTCCCAACAACGGCAGCAGTTTTATCACTGGACGCGGAAAAGGCTTTTGATTGCCTACAATGGAACTGCCTGTGGCAACTAATGGAGAGGCTTGGTTTGGGAGCCAAATTCATTGACATGGTACGTACTTTATATGCAAATCCCACAGCCATAGTCTCAACCAATGGCCTGCATTCACAGCCATTCCCCATCGCGCGGGGCTCGCGACAGGGATGCCCGCTATCTCCTATGTTATTTGCGATATCTCTTGAACCATTAGCCCAGGCCATAAGGCAAAATAAAATATGTAATGTCCAGATCAAATCCAATAATAACTCAATATCGTTTTTTGCAGATTATATTTTACTATACATATCTGACCTTGAGGACTCTGTTCCAAAAATTCTTAAAGGGGTGATAGAATGCAAAACCGATTTTATCCTGTCATAGTTGAATAACGACAGTTCGGTGGGTAAATAGGACATACATAGAAGCTCAGAATCCCATTGACACCCCTTTACTATGAAAATCTCATATTTTGAAACTGCCGCTGAAAACGGGCGAATCTCAACAAGGCTAGAAGCTTACGTAAGCATCCCAAGACCTGTAACTTTGTCACGCCCATGGGTGTATTAAGAGAACGGTGTTGAAGTTAAAAAAAGTTAAAACCATGCTTATGTTTTGAAAACAATGTATTTTTGGTTTTATGCAGCCTGCAGCTAGATCTAATCAAATAACTACACTAATTAGCATTTGTCTGGCTCACACCATCTCTACTTTCTAAAGAATCATCAGGTCATGTCTGACATTTAGCATACTGGAGAAGACTCATTGTCCTGACAGAAAAGGTAACTGTTGTTCCTGCTTTTTGGGGAGCCACTCCCTGCTGGGCCAGACTTGATTAGAACAAAGGAAATGCATATCTCTGTAAACTTGAACAGAATTGGCACTACCATGATAAATGACCTTTGTCTGTGAAATGGAGTAAACCTGAAATCAGGAGTGTGTCCTTAATCCGAGACCCACAATTCCACAGGAATATAATTCAGAAACAGAGGTGATTTCGGGACTGTTTTTATGTGACTCCACAAGGAGAAGCATGATTTCACTGTCAGCTGCAGTGTAACATTTGTTTTTGTCATGTCGTTTTCATCATGCTGTTTTATTAAACCTTTTGTTTAACTTTCAATTCGACCCCAGCCTCTCCTTCCTCCTCAGAAATCGAACGAACACGTGTTTTAGAATTTCTTAACAACGGTCAAGCCCCAACATTTACATAGGCTACACAACTGACCTGAGATCAGGTAGTTTTCTGAATCTAGGTCACGCAGATGTCTGCTATTCCATTACAAAATTCACGTCTGAAACTTTTTTATGCGAGAAATCAACTATGTAAAGCTCAAATATGGGCAGTTTTACGAAAATGGATGGCTAATTGCAAATTTTGTCCGACTGTGTGTCGGAGTTCAGCGGCCAGTACTGCCTGGGTTGCTACATCGCCGCCCTGCCTGTCCTCTGTCACAGACCCCGGCCTGCTGTGAGCTCAATTGATACATCCATGCTCTGATCGCTGTCCAATTCTCTGATATGAATGCCCGCATTGCATTGTGGGATATCGGCTTTGAATGCGCCCAGCTCAGCTCATATCGTAGTGTTCTGTTTTACATCATACTGTAATATTTCACCGGTAATAAGACCGAAATAATATTATTAAAATAAAGAAATGAATACCATGATAACATCTAAATAAATATTGATAGATGTAGCATTATAATTCTTTAAAAATATTTTTAGGCCTTTATTTTCACAGGACAGATGAAGACATGAAGGGGGAGAGACATGCAAGGGCCAGAAGTCAGAGTCAAACCTGCGGCCGCTGCGTCAAGGAGGAAACCCTCTACATATGTGCTCCTGCGCTACCAACTGAGCTAAACCAGCCACTAGCTTTATAGTTTTAAAAATATCAATACACAACAACGCAATCCAGCTTCCCTGGCGAATTAGACCAAAATAATAACAATAAAAGAAACCAGAAGCCTAAAAATGGGGATATTGCCAGCCAAGAAAATTCTAGTAGTGCACAGGAGGAAGAGGAGGAGGGAAATGAAGAAGGAGAAGGCAGTAAACTGGAGAGACCAGGCGGGTCAGAGCAGGGGAAGGCCACAGAAGGAGATGCAGAAATAAGTGAAAGAGAAAAGAGAAATGAATTGACTGTGAGGGATGAAGAGGAGGCTGCAGATTCAGAGAGAGGGACAGAGGCAGGGAGTGATCAGGAGGAGGCAGATGAAGATGACAGGGAGGAAGAGGTCTGCAGTTACCCCTGGACCATATGGTATGTTTATATTCTCCTTCCATATAAATTGCATTACTACGGAGCCTCCCTGGTCCCACTTTGTCAAAGAGATAACGAGATAACTATCTTGTGGCCACGAGATAACTATCTTGTGGCCATGAGATAGTATCTTGAGGCCTCAAGATAGTTATCTTGAGGCCTCAAGATAACTATCTTGTGGCCTCAAGATAGTTATCTTGAGATACTATCTGTTATCACAAGATAGTATCTTGAGGCAACAAGATAGTATCTTGAGGCCTCAAGATAACTATCTTGAGGCCTCAAGATACTATCTCGTGGCCACAAGATAGTTATAATTAATTTTTTTGACAAAGTGGGACCAGGGGGGCTCCGTACATTACAGTAGCATTTTAAGTTTTTGGCTATTTCCATTCGGTTGTATATGTTATAGGGTTAGATATGTAAAGATTTACATATACTGAACAAAATTATAAATGAAACACTTTTGTTTCTGCCCCCATTTTTCATGAGCTGAGCTCAAAGATCTAAGACTTTTTCTATGTACGCAAAATGCTTATTTATCTCAAATATTGTTCACAAATCTGTCTAAATCTGTGTTAGTGTGCACTTCTCCTTTGCCGAGAAAATTCATCCACCTCACAGGTGTGGCATATCAAGATGCTGATTAAACAGCAGGATTATTGCACAGCTGTGCCTTAGGCTGGCCACAATAAAAGGCCACTCTGGTCCGAAAACCAGTCAGTATCTGGTGTTATGGTTAGGCTTAGGGTTCATCCATGAAGAGAACACCTCTCCAAAAGTGCCAGACACCATTGAGTGTGAGCATTTTCCCACTCAAGTCGGTTACGATGACGAACTGCAGTCAGGTCAAGAGAGAGAGAGAAACCCCTAATGCCTGGCTCACACTACAGGAGTTTTAGGCCGATTTATGCCCGATTTACCCCTCCCGAGAATCGATGTTCGGCGCAGATTATCTGGTAATGTGAGGCGTTCACAGATCGAATCTTGCACCTCCCGAACTGCTCGCAGACACATCGGGGCCGCCCCGATAATATCAAACATGTTTGATATCTAGGATTATAATCGGGCATGAAACGACTATGATTACGTCAGTACTTCCGCAAGGTCTGCAAGGAGACGGAATTTACGGAAACTTTTGAAAATGTCCGCGAAAGTAGCTGTAGTACGAGTCCGGTGGACAACTGAGTTGGAAGAAAGGATGGTGGAGATGTGGCAACAGCACGAGTGCCTGTTTAATGTATCATCAGAAGAGTCTCATAATCGGAATGATAAAGAGAAGAGCTGGGGGGAGATCGCTTCAGATTTGGACCGTACCGGGTGAGTGTACAAAGTTGCTAGCGCACTAGCAAGCAAATGTAAACATTAGATCTAGGTCAATGATCATCTGCTACATGCTGAAGAACAGACAATCCATGGTGACCCCGTCTCCCCAACCATTTTCTCGTCCCACGCTCGTTTTATTTTATTTTGTTTTTTAATGGTACAAAGAATAAGTATTACTACAGCAAGTTGCCGTGACACAGTATCCATTTTGTTTATATGAGATTCCCTGTGAGATCGCGTCACGTGAGGTGCTAAATCTGGCGAGATAATCTTAAGAATATCTTGTAGTGTGTGATGCCCCACTATTTTCAAATCTTGTAGTGTGAGCATGTTTAAGATTTGAGGGAAGAAAATCTGCAAAGATTCTCCTCAAGTGTGTGCCGCAACCAGATTTCAAAATCGGTTAGGATTTTAAAACTCCTGTAGTGTGAGCCAGGCTTAAATCAGAATCAGAATCAGAAAGGGTTTTATTGCCAAGTACGTTTTTTAACACATACAAGGAATTTGTTTTGGTGTTGTTGGTGCACATCACACGTTCTCTAAATGGAATATTAAACAATATAAGTATAAGTATAAACAATATAAGTATAAGTATATGTACACAGTATGTATTAAATTAAATAAAAAAATAAAGATAGAAATAAATAAATAAATAAATAAAGAGTAAAGAGCATTACAGCAGAGAGAACAGTGGCATGAAGAGCCAGGTGGAGAGTCAGGGTGGTTTCCGGGCCTTGTTAATAAGGCTAGTGGCGGAGGGGAAAAAGCTGTTCATGTGACGTGAGGTTTTGGTCCTGATGGACCTCAGCTTCCTGCCAGAGGGGAGTGGCTCAAAGAGTTTGTGTGCGGGGTGGGAGGGATCGGCCACAATCTTTCCAGCACGCTTCAGAGTCCTGGTGGCATATAGGTCCTGGGGCGGCGGCAGATTGCAGCCAATCACCTTCTCTGCAGACCGAATGACACGTTGCAGTCTGCCCTTGTCCTTGGCAGCAGCGTACCAGATGGTGATGGAGGATGTGAGGATGTACTCAATGATGGCTGTGTAGAAGTGCACCATCATTGTCTTGGCAGGTTGAATTTCTTCAGCTGCAGCTTCTCCACTGTTCTCTCCCAAGACCTGTCCAATAGCAGCGCATGCCACAAACAGCGCACTTGTACGACCTTCCTCTCCATTGCCATGAAGCACCATAACCTGGTCATGCACACTCCACTCGTCAGTAGCAGGTTGAGTAGGAGGTCCCCATTTCTTCATTTGCACATCGTCTTTGAGGTAAACTCCCTCAGCTAGGTTTTCACTCCCCTCATCAGTACGAGCGGTCTCTCCTAGAAGATTTAAAGTGAGACCCTGTTTCTGTGCTACAATCAGTGTGTCTTTGATTACACACGGGCAGCTCACTCACCCTACACTATTCGTCAAAGACCCTGTCTGCCAAATCCACTGGAGGTGGAACCTCTGATCTACACCATTTGGCAAAGATAGTGTCGGCTAAATCAACTGGATGTGGGTCCTCTGGACTAAGCTCCTCCACAGCGGGCTCTGGAGCCACCACATCATGGTTCGCTGTGGGGTCTAGAACAACTTTTCCTTGAGACAGGGTGACTAGACAAGCAGGAAAAACTCTGAGCCATCTTCAACTCAAGCTCTTTCATTTCATACTCCCTCTTTTCCTCTCTTTCCTGACACTCTCACTCTTTAGTTGCATATTCATCAGTGCAGACACTTAGAAGAAACTACATGATCTCTGGTTTCATAGCCTCCTCTGAAACCTCTAACTCCAAATCCTCAAATAATTTCCATATTTCCTGTCTATTCAACATAACCAAACGTTCAAGGGTTACTCAAGTTCCCAGAAAATCTTCTGCCTCAAAGTCTGCCACGTTCTACTGTTAGCGCTTGCAAAAAGCAAATATCACAATGTATAGACTGACAGACATAGACAACGTCTATGTGAACCAAATGTTACCCAACTGGCAACAACAATTATTTTACTGAAAAACACAAACAACCATCCAAACCTTGGATGCTCCACACAATTAGCCGTCCAGCCCAGGAAGCTAACATACACAACAGTAACCATCTAACCAGGACGTTACTCCAAAGTAGCATTTTCAAACCTTGGACGCTAAACCAAATTAGCCGTCTAGCCCAGGACGCCAATGTACACAAGTTGCTCCCCGGATGCTGTATGCCGTCCACTCCCGCTAATACATAGGATTGGTTAAAATCATCTATGGTTAAAATGCAGTAATATAATTTCACTGCATTGTAATATGACGATTAAGAATAAAGTTTGTTTAGTTTAAAAATGATACGTTAATATAAGGCAATGTTGCACGACGTGACGCAAACATTACAAGCTGCACATTATTGGAGGCACGAGTGGTATTCACAGGGCATTTGTCATTATCTCCATAACTTCAAAACCTCACATGAAGCCTGTAGAGTCTTTTACCAACTCCTAAATTAGGCCAATGAGGTGGGACCAGGGAAGAACTTGCTTGGACAAGATTTCTGCGTAACAATAATCAATGTCCACAATCTGTCTGCATTTTGGTGCTGTGACCCATTTATTTTCCTGACGGCCTGTTCACCGTAGCACAAGCAATACAGTCCATTTCATTTCATTTCTGGTTTAGTTCCATTCATTTTCTTTTGCACACAAATCAAACAATGACACGCAAACCTGACACGGTGAAAAGCTGTCTGCTGTTCCCCCTAGCCACACACCTGTATCCCTGGCTGTTAATTACCTATATGTGGTATATAAACAAAACAAAACAAACTTGTGTAATGGCTCCAACAACAAGGAAGAAGAAAAATGTGTCACTGATTACCGCAAACAGCACATTTACACATTTCCATAATTTATTGCCAGCTGCAACATTGTCTGCAGTCACTTTATGTTACATGAGTATCATCATCATCATCATCATCATTTCAACATGTATTGAATATGTAGGGCATATTCACCCAGCAGATTGAAACTTCATATGCAGAAGTTTGCAAAGACGCAAACAAAGTCATAGAAAATCAATAAATAATGTTTTAAATATACATTCATATCCACTCCTATAAAAATCCTATGAAATAACACTGTCCATGTATTTCTTTCAGGATTACATCCATATCTGTCCAGACTCATATGTAGTAAAGACTTTGAAGGTATTTAATAAAAGCTATACATTTATTTCTTGGTGAAAGGAAGTTCTCTATGCATCTGAGCAAGACTGAATCAATCTTGTTTGGTACAAAAAGGAAGTTGGCAAAATCAAATACTTTAAAGGTGATGTGTAATGGGTCTGAAATCATATCCAAATCAAGTGTCACATATTTGGGTTTAACATTGGATCAATCACTTATAGGTGAATCCATTGCAGCCAATGTTTTAGCCAAATGTGCCTGTAAGTTGAAGTTTTTATATTGCAAGACAAAGCTTTTTGATATTTCTGTAAAGAAATTATTGTATTAACTCTGATTCAATGTCATGTGGATTTTGCTTGCTCTGCATCGCTTTCTGGGTTGACTGTGAAACTTCAAAACAAAGCCCAAGTGCTGCAAAACAATGTTATTCGGTACCTGTTAAAAGCACCCCACCATACTTATATTGGTAAGGAGGAGCTTACAAGAGCTGGTCTACTACCCGTACATCTAAGAGTAGAACAACTTAAGCTGAACCATATAACATTGTTGATGGTCATGCCCCCAAATATTTATGCTCTAATGTAACCATGGTCCACACAGCATAGTTATAATACTAGGGCCAGCATCCGCTCCTGCATAGTTCCTAGAGCTAATAATGCAATTAAAAATTATTTCTTTTACATTGTTATAATGGCATGGAATAGTTTGCCTACTGCTACAAAACTCCTATCATCAAAAGGGATTTTTAAAAGACAGGTCAAGCAGCTTTTATGGAACAAGGTGAATATTTATTGATACATTGGATAGTTTTTACAGCATTTCTGTTTCTTATTTAGTTTGTTTTTTGTTTTTTTGCCCTCACCATCTTGGTTTTATGCAGCCAAAAGTGACCATATTTGGAAGAGAGGATGGAGCTAGTGAGGAGCGAGCCGTGGATCTGACTGAGAACCTGAGGACACCGCTGTGGTATCGACTTGTCAAAATGGGACCAAAAAGAAAATCATACTGTATAAAGAGGACTAGTGATTGAGACCAGTTTTGTTAAACTTTGTTGTTCTTGTTCTGCTGTATGTCTATTAGTGTGTCAGTTCATTCAGAGAAACCAAAACAGATTCAAATTCCATGTATGTGTTTACATGATGGCCAATTAAGCTGATTCTGATAGAACCCAAAGTTGTAGCCATGACCATTGCTTCAAATATGGATGTTGCTGCAAATAAGCTACAAATCCTAAACATAGATGCTTCACACAGATCTTTAACCCGGCAGCACAGAAGACATGACCACAATTTCAATGTGGGTACACACATTAAGGGCCCTATTTTAACGATCTGAAACGCAAGTATCAAACGTAAAACGCAAGTAGCTTTGTGGGCGGATCTCGGCCGCTGTTGCTATGATACCGGCGGGATAAATGACTCTTGCGCCCGACGCAAATCTTAAATGGGTTGGTCTGGAGTAGCTAGGTGTGGTTTGGGCGTAATGTGGAAATAACCAATCAGAGTGTCATCTCACATTCCCTTTAAGAGCAGGTGTGCTTGTTCCATGGCGCACTGCTATTATAACGGCAGATTTGCCTGGCGCACGCCAGCGGGAGCTGTCAAGAGATTCGGCAAAGTAATAAATGCCCGTCTTGGCCGGGTGACGATGTTGCTGCGGCCTCTTGGGCGCATCTCCACAGTATGGAGAGGATTGCTGCAGCCATGGAGCGTGGGCCTCCAAACGCACCACCTGCTCCTGTTGTGCCCCTTCCTCCTCCCCCCACTCCATCTCCGTCCACCCGCTCCATCAGGAGCGCATCGAGTGTCCAATCCCACCGTAGTTCAACATCATGTCTCCTTAAGTCCTCTAATATTTCCTCATTTATGTCATTAACACATCCATGATTCATGGAAATGTTGTGTAAAACACAACAAGCCACAAAGAATGCTGGGACTTTTTGAGGACTGTACTGTAAAGTGCCTCCTGATCCATCCAAACACCTAAAGCGCATTTTCAGTAATATTTTTCTTTTTCACTCTACATTATGGCCAAGCATGCGCCCCTAAAATAGCATCTGTATAACGCGCTACTGACTTTAGACTAGCACCACTGACTTTAGACCAGGTTTTTCCTGGTCAGTGGCGGAATTGTTTTCTGAAACTGCAAAATAGCACCAGGTAACGTTTGCGCCAGAACACGCCTCCTCTTTTCGATGAACCGCACCCGGGAGCACAAATACATTCCCTAATTTACCGACGTGCGTCTGTGGAGGGAAAAGTCCGCTGTGCGTCGGGTGCAAAATAGGAATGATACATGCGTCGGTGTACAAAGGCAATTGTGCTGAGTGCAACATAGGGCCCTAAGTGTCACCAATTCAGTATCCGACCAAATGTCTCGCCTTCTGTTCCTGAGTTATGGTGTTAAATAATGGCCAAAAAAGTGTTTTTGCAGAACACTATGATGTCACTGTGAAGTTGACCTTTGCCCTTTTGGGTACAAAATGTCATCACTTTATCCTAGTAGACATTTGTGTGAAATGTTGTCATTATTAGTGTAGCAATTCTTGAGTTATGGGCAAAAATGTTTTATGTTAAGTCACAGTGACCTTTGACCACCAAATTTTAATCAGTTCATCGTTGAGTCAAAATGGCCAGTTTGGGCCAAATGTAATGAAATTCTGTTCAGGCGTTCCTGAGATATCGCATTCACAAGAATGGGACAGACAGACAACCCAAAAACAAAATAAAAATAGAAATGTTGTCTTTTTCTGCATGAATGTTAAACCCCATCTCTGCTGCTCAGCTACACCTGATATAAGCACACAAGTCCAGATTATAATAGAAAGCATTCTTATGTTACAGTTATTAGTGTGTAGTTGTGCTGTGTTGCCACGGGGCCTCTTTAGTTCAGGTGTTCACAGTGTTAGCAGCAGTGAGCAGTGAGGAGAACAGAGAGTCTGGTCTTTGCTTCAGCACATCTGGATGGTCTAACTCTGCCACCTGTCAGACAGAACACCTACTGTAAGTCTAGGTTTTGGATCACACAAACGTTATTTTTGTGTATTAGGGTTTGTTTGTTACCTCTCCGTTGTCCATAACCAGAATACGATCTGCGTGCAGCACAGTGTTGATACGATGGGCGATGGTGAGCATGGTGCAGTCCTGGAAAGCTTCTTTGATGGTGTTCTGGATCAAGGCGTCTGTCTCTGAGTCGATGGATGCCGTTGCCTCATCCAATATAATGATCTGTTGGACAACAGGAGGGATAGTTAGTGTAGATGAATAGAATTGCTGGAAAGCGGTGGCATTACAAAGGCATAGGGTGGAAAGGGTTTTGGGGGGGGGGATAGGTACAACTGCACAAATTGACATACAGAACAAAAGAACACAATTGAGAATGATATACTGTATGAGTAAAAGACTGGCCAAAGATTCTGATCATGGTGGGTTCATTGATGCAAATGTGAATTGGAAATGGCAAGCAGTTTACAGTTTGATTGGAGTTGCAACACATAGATATGTGGCAGTACTAATCCAGTGGCTGTTCAGTAGCAGTAAAATTGGAAGTTGTGTAAAGAAAAAGAAATCAGAAGAGGCGGATGCATGTACAAACCTTGGAGTTGCGGAGTAGTGCTCTAGCCATACACATTAGTTGTCTTTCTCCTACGGAGAAGTTCTCCCCATTCTCCAGCACCGGTGCTTGTAGTTTCCCCTCCAGTCTGGAGATCTGAGGAAACAAAATAATAACCATAATACTACGGCTATTATCACTTCTAAAAGTAACCTAGATAAACAGCGCATTAAAGGTATAGATTGACATTTTGGGAAATACACCCATGAGCTGAGAGTTAGATGAAAATATCCTTTACAACATGAGTTCAGTGGTAGAATGCAATGAAATATGTTTACTTAGGTACTGCCCTTACATTTGAGGTACTCTGGATAAATGACCACACACTGTAATTAAACTGTAAATGTACTGTGATTCATAGAGTATGGAGAACATACTGAGTCCTTCATGTAGGTCTTCTCCAGTGCCTTCCAGATCTCCTCATCATTGTAGCTATTGAAGGGGTCTAAGTTGTATCTGTAGGCACACATACATTATCACAGTTGGTAAGTCAGTGACTAACCCACCAAAGTGAGAACTGTCAGTGTTTTTATGTAAACCATAGACTGTAAAAAGTATTGGACGAAGCTTCCGAGCCTGAAAAGTGAAGACAACGTGGAAGTTCCCTAAACCTTCATTCTACGTAATTTCCAGCAGGGGCCACTGTTTGCAAGAAGTCCGTTTCTATAGAAGTCTATGGGAAAATGATCCTACTTCTAACTTGACTGACTACTTCACTAAACATTATCATGAGTTTATTGCCTCAATCGCTACTTTCAAGTCCCCTTCAATACAGCATGATGTTCATTTAGTAAATTATGGTCCCATTTATTTTATCCTCCGATAAAGTGGGAGAAGCTTTAGGGGCGTGGCTACACAACAACCTGTCAATCAATATAGAGGCTTAGCAATATGTATCCATTGCAATAAGTACATTAAAATATCTATCAACTTGTTTTGGGTGTTGTCCATGTTTTCGTCTTAAACGTAATTCCCACTGTATGTTTTCACTTCATTAAAGTTAATTGGAACACTTATTATACACAATTGATAATCTGCAACTTTCCCCCTTAGCATTTATCTTAGCGCACCGCCATTGGAACCAATAACAACACTGGCTTGGCCACGTCATCCTCCCCAGCTCAACCCTCTTGTCAAAAATCGTCACATCCGGTTGCAAAAAACCAAGATGGTGGCGATCATATCGACTAACTGGAGGCTTTAAAACGGCCCACAAACCAATGGGCGATGCTACATGCTACGCCCATAGTTTTTACAGTTTATAGTGTAAACATAGAGCTCTGTGGAGTTAGGGGTTAGCTAGAGTTACCGGACTGTTCCAATAAATAGAACGGGATCCTGGGGGATGATAGACAATTTGCTGCGCAGATCCTGCAGACCAATGTCCATAATGTCCACACCATCTATCAGGATGGTTCCTGCTGCTGGCTCCACCAGCCTGAACAGAGCCACGCCTAAAGAGGACTTCCCTGCAGTCACAAAGCATAGAAGACCTTAGAATAGTAACCTTAATGCTTTACAGAGGTACATTTTCCCTCAGCACCCTATAGTCATAGCTTAACAAAACAACACCCTAATCCCAGTAAATTCTTTCATTTACACATTTAAAACCAAAGATGCTGCTGCAACACAGGGCTATCAACATGTGTATTAGATACATTGAGTAATATAGACTATAGGTTTTGTGATTTACTGTACGTATGTATGTTTACTATGTAATATGACATATTTAAATGTGATACAAATACAAATTGCGTGTGTTTAGACTGTTCAAGATTCCACTCTATGATAATTAGTAATAGTTTTTTCAATCAATCAATCATCTATATTTATCTTGACATTTTCTGAATTGCCTATTAAAACCAAACTTAAGCTGTATGAAATACAAAGTTATGATTAAAAAGAGCTGGAGTCAGTGTCCTACCAGAGCCTGTCCTTCCCACAATGCCCAGCTTCTCTCCAGCTTTGATGAGAAAATTGAGCCCATTCAGGACAATGGGTGTATTCTCTCTGTACCTCATCTTATAGTCCTGGAAGGTGATGGTTCCACTCTTTGGCCAGTCCTTTGGGACCTGAGCCTCCTTTATGTGTCTGGGAGCCTCAGGCTTACAATCCTGTACATAATCAGTAACAACAGATGTGTCATATGTTAATTTACTGCAAAGCGGAAGCACAAATTGCTTTAGCATTTGCCCTTCTTGAGTTTAAAGGACAGTTTCAAGAAGACCAGGACAGATGGATGGAGCCAAGCAACCTGTGTATCAGTGTTGTAGTACCCAAGATCAGTCTTGGTCTTGAGACCGGTCTCAAGACCACTTTTTGAAGTCTCGGAATCAACCGCAATTTTACTCTGTCTTGTCTCGGTCTCAGATAAAGAGGACTCTGTATGTTAATTTAAGACCAGTCAAGACCACAACTGGAGGGATATCACTGAACTGCCTGTGCATTGTCTAATTTTATGTGTTAACATCATTACTGTGGTTGGATGTAAAACAAAATTTGTAACTGTTGACCCCTTCTCCCAGCCCCCTTAACACACACTCCCAAGAAAGTGAATGAGGGAGACAGGAGAAGAAGCTCTGGCTGTCTGGGTGATGTCAGCCAAATCATCGGTAATAACATTTGGCTACCTAAACCATAAGGAGGTCTTTTGTTTTCTGTGGGTGTCTCTGGTCTTGATCTTCTTGACTCTGTCTCAACCTGCCTTGGTCTTGGTCTTGACATGGTCTCAAGCCCTCAAAGTCTCGATACACTCTGGTCTTGGTGATGGTCTCAGTTTGGGACGTCTTGACTACAACACTGCTGTCATTATTTTTTTACGGCAGAGAAGTCTAGAGACTGACCGTGATGTATTCCTGCAGCCGCTCCACCGAGTTGAATCTGGCCTCCACCTCCGTCGACTGCCTCACTACGTACTGAAGCATGCCTGTCAGCTGGACAACACATAAACAGTCTGTAACACACACATGTTGCAGTCGCTTGCAATGGAGCTTTACAAAAAATAAACCAAATGTTCATTATTTGCTGTCCAAATCATACCTGTGTGGTGTAGGATATGGCCAAGCCTTTCAAAGCCGGATTGATGAAGTCATTACTGCTGAGCACTACGAACAGAGACACCAACAAGGACATGGTCGCAGCCATGAAGTCCAGCCAGAAGGAGAGCCAACGTGTTCCAGAGTTAAACAGTAAAAAGTAGTTGGAGTTGATGTCATTCAGTGACTTGAACCTACAACATGATAAAGGACATGCAAGGGTTTGTGAACATTGCACTGCCTAAACACAACGATCTGTAAAACTGTGTTTATAATGCAGACCTGCAGCTGAGCCACTGCAGGTAAAACAACCTGCTGCTTTTGCACTACATGGATGGAAAGCAGAGCAGAACATTCTCAGCGAGCCTGAAATGTCAGCAAACAAAAAGCAAAAATATAGAGTATTTTATGTTAAGGAACTCTGGTATCTTACAGTTTAATGTGGCTATCTTCTAAGTTGTAGGCATGGATGGTGCTAAGGCCCTGCAGGGTAGAGGTGGTGAGAGAGATGCAGGGAGAGCGACTGATGTTCTCCATCTTCTTCATCTGACGGATACTCCTCTGGAATATACTGCAGATGAATCACAACTGATATTCAATATACCTCAAACATCTCTTGTATAATATAATATTATTTTTTATATAATATATAATTCAAATACTGTATATTTTATAGGCATTTTATGCTTTTATTTATACAGAAACAGTTAAGACGTGCTACAATTTCAATAAAAATCTAAATAATTGCAAATGACATGAATTCACTAAATGTATAATTAGCAGATACCATATTATGAATTGATATGATTGTTATTTCCAATAGTCCCTGTAGAAATCTATTTTCATCATATTAAGACTTAGTATCAACTCACAAGAGGATGAGGGTGAACAAAGCTCCCATAACAACCACAGCTACCAGCATGGCGGGGAAGACAGCCGAGATGATGATAATGGTGAAGGTGACCAGCAGGCTAAACTGAAAGAAAGGGTCCATGTTTTGGGGAAGCGCGATGTCCACCTCCTCTTGATCTTTGGAGAAGCGGTTGAGAATGCGGCCTGTTGGCGTTGTGTCAAAGAAACTCATGGGACTGGAGAAAATCTGAAAAAAGAAAACTATAGAGCTTCTACCAGGTCTGAAAGAAGTAATCCTTTTTAAACCTCAACAAAATTGTTATATGGTTCGACTTTTTTTAAACAGATTTTTGATATGATCATATTTAATTCACTCACGATGAGTAAACATGGTTGTCTATGTTTGATGGCATATAGATGGCTGGGGGTCAGCCATTCAACAGTACCTTCGTGAACATTGTGTCGTGGAGTTTACAGGATGCTTTCATGGTGACCCAAGTGAAGAAGAAGCATGTGATGATGGCAAGTGTAACTGTGACAACACCCATCACGCCATAAATAAGTTGGTAGAAGTGCAGGTCTGGGTTTTCTGAGATGTCGCCCTGGTTTGAAGTTGTCCCATTGGATGACTGGGAAAACACAGAGACCATATCAGAATCACAATCAAAATACTTCATTGATCCCCTCAGGGAAATGATTTAGTTACAGTTGCTCACAGTCACATTCAAGGTAAAATATGAGTAAGAAAAGAGCAAGTCAATAAGTATATACAGTAAATAAGTAACATATCTTCAATAAGACATTAATAAAAGTTTTAAGTATTTACAGACATAAATAAAATGTAGAAGTAAGTGAGATTAGGTTACAAGTCAGATTAAGTTAAAAAGATTGTTTCAATGGATCGCACAAATTCTATTGTAGTGCAATGTACAGTATGAAAACAAGTAGCAGCAGTGAATAAATAACACTTTTGTTCATGTAGCTGAACTATTGCAGGAATTATTGTACATAATTGTCCAAGAATATTGAGCTGTGGAGTGGGGATGCGTGCTGTGAGACCAGTTTTAAATGTTGTTAAAGGTGTTAAATGAGATGAGGACCACAGAGATCATTTATCAACACATTACATTTTATATCTACACAAATCATTTCTTATCCTATTGTGAATAGTGTGCAGATATGTGGAAATAACACATACTTCATCATAAAATACATCTGCTCATATACAATACATCTGACTAGTCAATACACTGTTGTGGATCACAGTATACGTAAGTCAATGTATAATGGCTGTTTAAAGAGACAATCTGTTTGTTGCAATATCCATTTGTGTGAGGTTACTATGAGAGTAAGTACCGGGTAATATAAACACATTAGAAACTCAAATGTCTGATTTAGATCCATGCTGGTTTATTGCGATAGAGAACAAAAAGAGGTTCTCTTCAGATATTTGCTATGAATAAACATCTCACACTGTTAAGGTCAGATTACACTATTAAGTGGCCTGCCAGCTGTGTTATTTGGGAATTTCATTGACTGGCTGTGTTGCAGAGGACTGGCAGGCAGAGGACAGTAATGGCCAATGTTCAGGGGAGGAGATGGCCATGTCTGTGCTTAGGGATGTAAAATGACTTCCTGTCTCCCTCTGCAGGAATCATTTGGATGGTGTATAACCTTTCATCACACAGGAGCCCAAGTCCATTCAACCATGTATATTCTCTTGATCTGACTGACCACCATTATTTCTTAGTTCTTAAGTTAACGTCAACAGTTTTAATAAAGATAATTTCTTCGCAGGTGGTCATCATCATGGGGGTCGTTGACTTTAGCTGTGTGAGCTGGCAATTAAATAAACTGAGTTTAGGTATAGTATAGAAAGAGTTTATATCTGTCCTGGCTGCCTTACAAAATGTCAAAATTAGTCCTCCTTTAATCCTCTTTTTCATGCATGTAAATAGTGCTATATTTGTTTTCTCACTCCATTCTCTCATTTCCTATATTGTATCGCATTCCTTTTTCTTATTTGTGCAATACTGGACACACACTATCCTCATTTTCATATAAGTGTTATATTTTATATAGGTCATCCCATCTTGTCTAAAATCTTATTGTGATTTTATATTTTATTTGACTCATGCTTTTGTTGCTGAGCTGACACATCAAATACATTTCATTGCACCGTTGACCCTTTGTTAACCTATATATGACAAATAAAACTTGAAACTAGTTTCAGTTTAGTTCTGTCTGTTTTCTAAAGGCACGCCACCTCCATCGCTGCCAACACAGACCAAACCGGTGTGGCTCAGCCGTAAACATAGACAGTAAAGTGGCGTGAGGAAAAAGAAACCAACGTCTTTGACCAACCACTAAAAGACTGGGTAACACAGAATGTGTGAAGAGAAGTATTTACTTCTGTCAGACTGTCAAAAACGTGCTTGTTGGAGCATATAAGAATCTGTATTGTTTTCAGCTGTGGGAAGTCACACACTCACTGAGAAAACATTCACATTTCAACTGTGAGAGAGAGAGAGAGAGAGAAAAAAAAAAAAAAAAAAAAAAAAAAAAAAAAAAAAAAAAGAGAAAGAGAGAGAGAGAGAGAGAGAGAGAGAGAGAAAAAAAAAAAAAAAAAAAAAAAAAAAAAAAAAAAAAAAAAAAAAAAAAAAAAAGAAAAAAAAAAAAAAAAAAAAAAAAAAAAAAAAAAAAAAAGTTCTCACCCCATCACCCTGCCCCAGCCAGAAGCTGAGCCACCAGTTGCTGAAGGCTGTGGAGCCAATCATCAGGAAGATGTTCAGGATGGCGAGGAAGCAGACGATGTAGCCTGCAGCAGCACATCCAACATCATCAACTGGGTTGTCCATGTGTGAATTGTGTATTGCACAGAATCATGCCAATGTGTGTGTGTGTGTGTGTGTGTGTGTGTGTGTGTGTGTGTGTGTGTGTGTGTGTGTGTGTGTGTGTGTGTGTGTGTGTGTGTGTGTGTGTGTGTGTGTGCTGTATCAGACCTCCAGCTGCTTTGCAGTATTGATGGTAGACTCTCCAGGAGATGGAACCTTCTGTGGTAGACTCCTGACTGACCAGCTGATCACTGACAGCAGCTTAAGAGGAAGGAAAGGATTTTGTAGAATCATAGCATGATCAAAGTGACTTTATTTTGCATCAGCTTGTGTCCTGACTGATTGGATATAAGGAATATTTAAAAAAAAAGAAGGTGTAACTGTACACTAGCTTCACTGAAGGTCTAAGCACTCAGACATTTGCTACATTCACAATAGTGTAAATGCAATATGTCTAGAATTCACACACACTACATAGGTATCATAATTACATTATATTTATACACACTCTAGGATGATAAAACAACCCATGGATTTTAAATATGCTGCACTCAATAATTCTCTAAATTCATATGCTTAAAAAAGAAATAGTATGTATGACATGTCGGAAGGCAAAAGTCTTTATAGCTCTTCCGAACAGCCACACTCAAAAACCATCGTAGAAAGGGCCATGACATGATAATTGTTGAAATATGGGAATAGCACCACACATAGTTTTCCAAAGCTGTGAAGCACCCTTTGTCTTTCAGGTTCCCACATTAAAATGGAACCATATAATGGTGTTTTTCCATCACATGGTACCTGCTTGACTCGCCTCGACTCTACTCGCCTTTCTTGTTTTTCCATTATGAAAAAACGTCACTAATCACTGTGTCATCATTGCTAGAGACAGACGGGGGTGTCCTGAACAAACCCGCCATTTTTAAATAGTTTAGCCAGTGGTGTTTTTTTAAGCTGTCATAAGTGCAGAGACTGAATAAGATAAGATAAGATCAGATAAACCTTTGTTGATTATATTGATATATTACATCTGAACTGGCTGACCCTGCACCAACATCAGAATTATGATTTAATGAGTGGACTTTGTAGACTCACATTTTTGGTCAGCTGTTGTCCCATCATCCTGTTCATCTGACATGTCAAATGCTGAAAGGAAGCACAGATGTGTGGGGAAATGTAAATAAAATGACAGAAGAAAGTTCTGTCATCTCCATACTGTGTAGACTGTAATAAAGACATAAATGCCCAAATAATGCAATAACAATAGTATACTGAGTATAGGACTGTTGCCTTATCTGCTGTTGTTTCACAAAGCTTTTACAAAGTTCATTGTCCTTTCTTAGGCCGGTTACACACTGGATGCGTGGCGCGAGCGTGTCAGCTGCGTGGCGTGTCCATTTATATTTCGGCTCCTATGTTAACAGGTTAGAGCTTACACCATGCCTGCTTGACATGCACGTCTCAGGCGCGGCTTGAGACACGCTGAAATCGTGTGCATGTTAGAAATAGAACCGACGCCTATTTTTTACGCGACGTGCAAGCGTGTTGAAAGCGTTTCCAGGCAAAATAGAATAGGAAAAGATGTTTATATGTCGTTTAGACATGAATACATATTAATAAATGACATGTTGATGTAAAGTTTCTAGGTTTTGATATAAATGTAATTTAAAAAAAAATCGATTTTCTAATATTGCACCTGTCAATACAGAACGAAATATTCTGTAGCCTATTTTGCCGTTAATACTGCCGACGTTGTCTTTGCTGTAATCAAATCAGTATATATTTATGTTTAACATGGTATTTCATTTTATCAATTGGAAACATACAGATAAGGCTAGCAGCAGCAGCACCACGTCAGACACGTTTCTGGTGTGTAAAGACATAGAAAAATCCACGCAGCTGACACGCAATAGAAACGCCACGCTCACGCCACGCAGCGACGCAGGCAGTGTGTAACCGGCCTTACGTCATCCGTAGACCCTTTGTTTCCGCGATGGACTGCTGACACTACCTTTTACCTCCTCCTGGTTATATATTAGCTCTTTTATAAGCTTATACTTTTCAAATTACATTTCCATCCACAGAGAATTGTGCCAAAAGTAAAGCAACATGTTGGATCTATCCTACAATATTCCAACACTGCGTTCTGACTGGTTCTGCTCTGTACACTGCTTTTAGGCATCCATTACGATTGAATGTGTGTCTTAATACTAAACTCTGTATTGAAATCTAGCCTTGTTTTCATTTATTTTAAAGGGGTGATAGAATGCAAAACCGATTTTACCCTGTCATAGTTGAATAACGACAGTTCGGTGGGTAAATAGGACATACATAGAAGCTCAAAATCCCATTGACACCCCTTTACTATGAAAATCTAATATTTTGAAACTGCCGCTGAAAACAGGCGAATCTCAACAAAGCTAGTTGCTTGCGTAAGCATCTCAAAATCCGGAACCTTTGTCACAGCCGTGGGTGTTTTAAGAGAACAGTCACGCCCCAACATTTACATAGGCTACACAACTGACCTGAGATCAGGTAGTCTTCTGAATCTGGGTCACGCAGATCTCTGCTATTCCATTACAAAATTCACTTCTGAAACTTTTATGCAAGAAATCAACCATATAAAGCTCAAATATGGGCCGCTTTACGAAAAAGGATGGCTAATTGCAAATTTTCCGCCTTTTTGGACGGTGTTTTTTTTTGCGCCTGCCTGGGTTGCTACATCGCCACCCTGACCGCAGTGTCAGCAAGCTTGTTACGCCTGCAATCTTTTACCGGAGCCCGCAGGTTCCAGTTAATCTTATAATGGGTATGTGTGTTGAGTTATTTAAACAAACAATCGGGGAAATAAACGCCTCTTGTCCGCGAGTCTCATTGATAGAGCCGCGGTGAGATGGAGTCCATCAATGAGAGCTAGCTAGCCTCCTCCTAACTCTGACATTCACAAAAATACATTCAATTGAAATCCAAAATCGGACAAGTGTTAGCTTAGCTTTTTAAGACCTTGAGGAACCTGTAATATTCATGCCGTGACCAAATTCAAACTGTAAATATACTTTAGTTATGCGAAAGTGAGCAAGCTGCGATATTTCCCCATTGTAATGAATGGGACATATAGTTAGCAGCTGCAGGGCTCTCAAGTGTCACGCATTGAGCGTGACAGTCACTCATTTCGGTCTTTTGTCACGCACTCCCGCCACACATTGTATTTCTCACAAAGAAAAACTATTTATAATAAATTGAATATACCGCAGCGCCCAAAATGTCTCTGCCGGCGCCGCTCTCACTATGGAACCGGCAGGAATCAAGCGCGTCTCCCCTGGAGTTCTTAGTCGAGCCTGCCACTTATCAGCCAATCAAAAAAAAGAAAGGGGCTACACAATAGCCAATCAGAAAATAGCATTATTGTATCTGGGTAAGATTTAACGCAACAACCAATGGAAAAAAAGCAAAGAGCAGCGTACAGCCACTTCCCTAAACGTTCGCTCATTCAGAGACCAGAGACCCAAACGGGGCTCTGTGTCCGTCAGATGGTCTGAGATCTACCGTATCAGCAGAGCAATCACGTAATGCACAGCAGACTATGGTGCAGGTAGATTATTTTCTGAAATATATTGACTATTATAACTTTATTTTTCTCAAAATATCACGACTCCTCCAAAACTCAGATAACACAGATATATTTTGAATGTGCACAAAGTTTTGGACATGAGCAGAAATCTTGCTCAAACAAATCTGAAATATTATAGTCCAGGTGTTTATTAATTCATTAAAATGAATGAATTTATCATTGATGTGAATAATTGTCATATGCACATTTGAGGAGTTTAGGCTACTTCCTCAACAAAAGATGGAAAAGAAAAGGGAAGAGTAAATGATGCTAGGCTGTGCAGTGTGCTGACTCAGATATAATTAGAAAAGCTGATCTACAGGAGAATAAATAAATGAAAACAATACAGAATGCCTGAGAGCCTTACTGCAATATATTCCATTATGTTTTTATATTTGGATTATAATCTATGTGTACCTTTTTACATAAAGATTTCCAGCATCAATTAATTCAGAAAAAGGTATAAATAGGTGCATACAAATTCACCAGAATGCAGTAAATGAAGAGTTTACTGCTCAAATGTTCTGGGGGAGGACCCCAGAAAATTGTGTCAAATCTTTTCTTGTGTAAATCTGAGCAATTATTAATAATAACATAAAAAAATAATAATAATAATATTATTAATGAAACACCCCTATTTTTTTTTGGGGAGATGTCACTCTTGCCTGTCTTCAAAACTTGCAGCTGCTCGTCCTACAAAGACGCCTTGCGTTCATAAAAATGCCTTAAAATCAAATCGGACACAACGGTTAGCTTTATAAGACATTGGGGAATGATGTTATATAAGTGGCGTGACGAAATTCAAACCGTAAATATATTAGAGTTATGCCGGCAGCTGGCCGCGGAGCCCCGTAGTGCAGTATCCACAAAGGGTGACTTTGCGCTGGGTATGGAGCCCAGCAGGCTGCTGCTTTCTCGTCAGACTGTGTGGAGCTCCAAAAGTCCGACACGTCTTACCAAATTTGCAATTAGCCATCAAATTTTGTAAAACGGCCCATATTTCAGCTTTATATAGTTGATTTCTCGCTTAAAAAAGTCTCAGAAGTGAATTTGGTAATGAAACATTGCAGTGTCTGGAATATGAGATTCTGTCGGTTCTCTAATGTATGTGTATTGGGGATTCGCTCAACCAATCAGCGCGCATCTCTAATATGTGCGTATGGCAAGTCGCTCAACCAATTAGCGCGCAGTTCATCTAAATATTCATGACCATACCATATTTGGAAGAAAAGCTCTTGTTACAAATAGGGCCAAAACACAGGGATGCATAAGGGCCAATAAAATATCAACCAGGCCATTTTCAGCCCAACCAATGTTACATACCCCATTAGGAGACCATAAGGAACAGTGTGAAATACCCTATATAATCATTCTATCACCCCTTTAAAGCTATAGTGTGCAGCTATTTTATATTAATGAACGTCCGTTACATTAAGCTATTGGCAAATGAGTTGATACAAAGCTAGTTAAGCCCATCAGCTCCACAAAACTCTCTCTGTATTTCTCAGTATGGCTATGTTTACAAAATGGTGTAGTCCGGTGACTTTCAGGCACAGAAGCGATAAAAAGGATAACAGCCGTATTCAACTTTGGAGATGAAGAGGACGGCTGCAACAGGTGAAGGCAAGGCTGAAAACCCAAAGAAGCGCCCAAGAAATGTTTCTGTCAGTGATTGTATTGCTTAGAAAAAAACCTACACGTTCTAGCCTGGTTGACACCAGACCCTTCTCAGTTGTAACTGAGAGTGGGTCTGGGGAAGGTTCATTCACAGCCCATTTCCAAAGGGGCGTCACCAACGGACGCCGCTCAATTGCCTCTGGCCGTAATTGGATAGACCTAAAAGCAATCAGAGCGACGTGCTTTAATGTCGCTGCGCTATCGTCATTGTGTAAGGCCCGCCTCAACGGTTGTGATTGGTGCCTCGATTTGGAAATGGGTTTGAATGGGCTCTTGGCCAGACAGACTTGCAGAGGAAATCTCAAATTTACCGGAAGTTTGTCAGGGTTTCCCCAGGCTATACACGTTCAGCAGATGGACTAAAATCCAAAAAAGAAAGTGACCAACGGTGAAGACAAACACGGATAACCATTGGTGGGGCTTTTCCTAGTTGGAGTGCTAAAAAAAGAAAAGGGACCGAGGTCAGACACTGAGATGTCGCCTTCCTGCTATTGAACAGATTAGTAATGGGTTTTGTAACGTATTAGGAGTAGGAATTATTGCTATTTCATTTACTCAACCTAAATGATGTGCTATTGTCGACAGTTTTGTCATTTCAAATTCCTCATTGGGCAACAGAAACTCTGCACTATAGCTTTAAGATTTCTTCTGATGAATTGCGGCATTAGAAATTAGCCCATATAATCTATTTTAGATCATTACACTAACAAACATCTTTTTCTGGTTTCCATACCTGGGTTCACTAAACCGCCGTCTGTGCTTTCTCTTAGCCCAACATCCTTCAGCTGGGCAGTGTGTTTGGGTGACACTTCCTCCTCCTCCTCCTCATTCTGAGTCTGTAAACACCAAGCAAAAACACAGTCATAGTAAGCAGGGACATCACAGACATTTGGGGGACAGGGGCTCATGTGAAAAAGGGCAAATAATTAATAAATTAAACAAGTTAAATATATATACTCAGATATACGCAGATTTCTACAAAATTATGAGTTCACTAGGTGTATCACAAGAGCAGGCTACAGCAAAGGAAACTGTTTTCTATGCTACTAGTTCATATATTTAGAATAACTGACTGCACCAAGGAGAGGGACATAGCTTCACTAATAAACTTAGCACAAAAAGTAAGGAAATTTGTATTTGGTAGATTATTTCTCTGTGGTAACAATGTTTTTTGGCAATAAATCTTATACCGTTGGAAAGCCTGTTTAGTTCCCTTTCAAATGTTGCCCCATTTGTAAGGAACATGCACTTGTAGGATGAGCATCAGAGCTGAGTATGTGGGTTACGCTCATGAAAAATTTGCCAAATCTTCTCTGCCAATGCCAAACAGCTTATTCTGCAATTGACTTGTTTGGTGTTTGGTGGATTGGATGATTGAAGTCTGAAGTAACAAGACGTATTGGCAATTTAACAATTTATTCATTTCACAAACAGGAACCTCAGTAGCGTGTGGATGAACCATACACAGCCAAGACAGCCTGGCACCTCCTCCTCATGCTGGTCACCAGCCTGGTCACACACTGCTGTGGGATGGCATCCCATTCTTCAACCAGCATTTGTCGCAAGTCAGCCAACGTGGTTGTGTTGGTCACTCTGGCACGAACAGCACCAAGCTGATCTCCCACAAGTGTTGAATGGGGTTGAGGTCAGGACTGCTGGCAGGCCATCGATTCTCTCCACTCCCACATCCTGGAGGTAGTCTCTGATAAACCCCGCCCTGTGGGGGCGAGCATTGTCATCTTGGAGGATAGAGTTCGGTCCCAGACTGTGGAGATATGCGTGCTGTTCGTGCCAGGGAACTAAACAGGCTTTCCAACGGTATAAGATTTATTGCCAAAAAGCATTGTTACCACAGAGAAATATTCTACCAAACACAAATTTCCTTACTTTTTCTGCTATGTTTAATTTTTTTATTTTGCACATGGCAATAAATCATTTTTATTCTTTTGGCATTATTGTAATAAATAACACCTCAAAATCAAAACAAATATTCACACTAAACTAAAAAGGGCTGTTGCTGCTATTGTGTTCATTTTACAGCAAAAAACACTGCAAAAATAATGAAAAAACACTGTTATTATTAGATTAAGAGCCTACAATTACTGTGTAATGCAGGACACTTTTTCATGTTGTGGTAAATTTTGGGATTTTGGTCTATTTTGCTTCCATGTCTTCTTTTACTCTAATGGAAAGAAAACTTCCAAAAAACACATTTAGATGTTTGTTTTAGGCCTGTTTGCATATATAGATTTATTTTAAATTAACACAACAAGCTATTCTGCGTATTTCAACATAACATTTCAGGGGAAAAGACTCTTGACCTCATTAACTGGGAAAGTTCTGTGCGGATATGTTTTATTTATTTTGTTTATCCTATTCACCTGCAGTGCCTTGTCATATTTATGCAAATTAGCACATTTAATAATAGTTAATGACTAACTTGCACATCAATGTGGAGATTGTTTTATTCAATAAATATATTTCTTTGACAGCCCTTTTTCTCAAGGAAGAAAAAGTGCATGTGCTCAAGCCACCTTTGATGTCTATGTGTGCACGTGACTGCTTTTATGTCTGGACAAATTCAGTCACTTTGACCTTAAAGTAGAGGAACCGTTATCTTGAGCCCATTAAGAAGACATGAAGTTCTTGCCTTCTATAAACCTCTGACATCTCAATATCTGATTTACAGCTTACATGTAGCTTACAGTGAGCTAGTAAAATAATAAATAACTGGGGAAACGGGTAAAACAATAAGCAAAGACACATAATAGCAGAGCTAAAAGTACATCTGAGTTTTGTACTGCAGCTTTTTTACTTGGGACTGTTCCATCTGGTAGTTGCTGATGAGCTGAGCGTAGCGTCCGTTGGCTTTCATCAGGGCCCGGTGGTTCCCAGCCTCCAGCACCTCGCCATCCTCCAGAACTAAAATGTCATCACAGTACTCCAGATACTGGCAAACACAAGCGAGGACAACCATGTCAACAAAACCATCCCAGCACCGTGGCCGGAGGGCTCACCAACACAGTCTAAACAGCACGTGTAAATATACTGTACATTCACGGCATTTGGTTTACAATACTGCTCACAATTCATGATGAAGGAAATACTACTGGTAGCTAACAGACACCACTTCCTGGTGTGTGATTTACTTTTACTTTGGGGTTTACCACAATAGGATGCTATAGATGCTATAGATCTTCTAATGTAAAATGATTTTTAAATCTGTTAATGTTAAAACTTAGACAGAATGTACTATAAGTATAAACAAGTGTGCACATTTGAATGAGAAATGTCATGCTTAATAATAGGCTATTTAGGATTTATTATCTGCTAAAGAATGAAGTCCATTTTCCCACCTGGAGCTGGTGTGTAATCAGTATGACAGATTTTCCCTGGAGCTCCTTCTTAATGCATTCTTCAAAAATGTGTTTCCCCACATGGGCATCGACAGCAGATAGTGGATCGTCAAAAAGGAAGATGTCCTTCTTGGAGTAGACCGCTCTGGCCAGGCTGATCCTCTGCTTCTGCCCCCCTGACAGATTCAGCCCTCGCTCTCCAATCTGCCAACACAACAGCACAGCAGAAAGCTACTAAGAACACTGGCAACAGGCTCTGGTACATCACAAAATCACCGTTTACTCATTTACAACAATGTAGAATAAATCAAGATAGAAACACACTTTGCCAAAAAAGATGGCATAAGTGCATAAAGAAACTGACGGTGAAGACAACAAAGTACTCCCAGTTTCAAATAAACTCAGAAACACCAGTCAGACTCAGACTTAATCCCAAATTGAGTTGCAAATTGGATTATGCCAAATTCAAACTGCCTAAATAAATAGGCCTGGTATTCAACTTGTAATAAAGTTATGACTCAGATGTGATCAATACGATTTTGGTTATGCAATACTACTTTTTTGCAAACGTTCTGCACTTTGCACAGTACATGATAGTTTTGTCTCCCTGAACATCTAGTTGTATTTTCACTTTCATGGAAGAGTGGCAGGAGGAGTAAAGTCAAATCATTGGCAGAGGTAAACATTTCACATAAGTGTTCGAACTATACCGTGGCCTTCGGGGAGCCGACTTTTTTTCCATTGCACTTGCAACTTACAATGACTTACAAAGATACATAACAGCTACAAGTGTATGCACTACAGGATTTACCCTATTATACTTTATCAACAGGAGTAGATCGGTCAAACAGCAAACCCCCCCCCAAAAAATATTTTAAAAAAAAAAATTGGGTTTTTCTTTGAGAGGCCCCCCCCAAAAAAATTTTTAAAAAAAGCATCAGGCTGTCTTTGAGATTTCACATGAACAACGGTGAAAGTTACTCAGACTACCGAAGAATACCAGAACTCCTCCGTTCAATTAGACCTTAGCGACGCACCCCAAGCTTCCATCCTTCCATCCATGTATATATGGGCTCTTCCAGTCTCTCCACTGCTGGCTGTTCCATTTTAACGGGAGAGAGAGGAGCGAGAGGGGTAAGGATCATCTTCAGCCAGAGAGGACATTATTTCTTCAGCTTCTTCTTGCATTGCTCCCCCCCCCTCCGGTGGGAAGTGTGCTAACAGGGCTTGCAACAAGTGAATTAGTCGTGCTCTTAACGTCATCACTACACAATTTCTTAGTAAAACCAAACTTAATTAAACTGCCTTGTTTTCTTTTTGCCATGACTATATAATGCTAACAGCAGAATGGATTTCAAGGGTTTTGCACGCTGATTAAAGGCCTCCAACGTTTATATTTTTTCTACGAATCTTTGAGTTAACATGTCCTAAACGCCTCGATGCTCATAACAAGAATAGCGGACTGGATGCCTTGCCGCACATTGCTTCTTCTCACAGGTTGGGATTATATGATAAATACAATTTACATTTATAGGAAATTGCTGTGCAGCAGTTGCAAGATACAAAGTGTGGAAGTATAAAAGTATTATAATTATATTTTATACTGCAGTTTGGAGTGTACAACAAATGGAAGTAGTTGCGTTTGCTGTTTTCTCTACGTTATTCTTTTTTCCCCCACCGGTTTTGCAGCAAGTCCCGCCTCACTGTGCTGTCTCACCAAATGCTGTTGGGTTTTCTCTTTTTGTGAAATGTTGTGTTTTTTTATGTTCATGTATTTTCTTAAATGTTGTTTTGTGAAATGTTGTGTATGGTCACTAGCAGGGCATGAAATTAACACCCGACCAACATGCCAAATGTGGGGTTTAATTTAAGTTTCTGTTATGAAAACGAGATGTGTGTGACTCGAACATCTCACATTACCAACAAAACTGCTGTTGTTTCAATCTTGTCAGCTGTCTGCAGCGGGCCGGGCTGTTGCTCCGTTTCCCCCGCAACTGACGCGCACACACATACACACACACACACACACACACAAAATCACACACGGTGGATGCAGGAAAAAACACAGATGAGACCTAGAGGATAACCTAAATTGAGGACAGCTACGCTCGTTATTGTAAGTGCAATGATAAGTTAAAGTCCAATAAGTACTTTATTAAACCGTATGAATGTGAGTCCCAGCCCAGGATAGGAAATTAACTAACAATGTAAAGAACAACAAGCCACTGACAGATATGTTCATATTTGATTCATTCAATAAATTATTATTTTGTGTCTTAAATCCACCAGCCGTTTTCATATTATACCAACATCATCATCCTGAGCCTTTTTGGTAAGGTTCCTAGAAAATCTCAGCCCAGAGTAATTAATTAATAGCACTAATTATTACTCTCCCCAAAAGAAGTTTCCTTTTTATTTATTTTTTTATTTTTAAGAACTATACAAAAACAACAACTTTTTTGCAACAACTCATGTGTTATGGTCCACAGTCATCTCATCTCTTATATGCAGTGGTATAACGAGCCAACAACGGACCCCTATGCAGTATTATCAAGGCTGGCCCCCTTACTACAGCACGTGATAACGGCGCAATGTCCATGAGTAGGCTACCATGAATAGGACAGGATAGGATCATAGAGACACAGCGAGTCCTGTTTTTCACCTTTATGAGGCAAAATAAAAATGAGGCTGGTGGTCAAAAAAGTTAACTTCATGCCCTGGTCACTAGGGCTAACTGGCTTGGCGAGCAAGGTGCAAATATCTCTGATGATTTCCTATTCATGTTTAGGACATCATCAAATGGCTGCTGAAAAATACTAACTTCACAACCACAGACACATTCTGTACTAACAGAGTTTGGTGGTCTTTATCTTTATCCATCTTTTGTGAATCCACATGTCCACAAGTTTCTTTTTAAATCACACATCGGAGGGTGTAGGTGTTAAGAGTTCCACTATGCTTGTAAGAAACCACTGCAAAGCATAAAAAAACAATTAGTTTGGAGTGGTGAGAGTTCAGCAGAGAGCTCCTACCTCAGTTTGATCACCATATGGGAGGATGTTCAGGTCAGCTCTGAGGCTACAGACATCCACAACTCTGCTGTATCTGTGGAGGAAGACAAAGTCAGAGGAAAGCCACTTATAGTGTGTTCAACAGAGCCATTTTGAAGACATGATTATTTAGTTCTGTTTACTTAAACAACTTAAACGGGATGTAGCAATTTGAAAAAAAATGTTGTCTAAAATACATCATAGAAATTTGAAAAACATGATTCTGTCTTCAGTAACTTTTGTATGCAGTGTCTTTACTTATGAATCTATATTAAATATTAACATGTACATAAATGTATAGGCAGCAGTCACTATTGCTTTAACATACTTTTATTGTTTTGAAACCAACTCTTTATTTTAAAGCGCCCATATTATGCTCATTTTCAGGTTCATAATTGTATTTTAAGGTTGTACCAGAATAGGTTTACATGGTTTAATTTTCAAAAAACACCATATTTTTGTTGTACTGCACAGGTCTCTCTCACTCCTCTTTTCACCTGGTCTCTGTTTTAGCTATAGAGTGAGACCTCTTTTCTTCTTCTTCTTCTGTACTATCTTTGATTGCACTTACACATGCTCAGTAGCTCAGATGTAGATCATGTCAGCTAGCTCCATAGACACATGTAAGTAGTTCTTTTGTAGATAATGGTGAACTTGTGTGTGTTGTAGCAGTGATTTTCTATTGAGAAAGAGGTAGCATGCTAGCGTTAGCATTAGCGTTAGGATGCTAAGAAACGGTCTATTTGACCTGGTTTTAGTGGTCTGGGTAACTGCAGTAATGAGAAACAGTGGTAAGGTATTACCATCACAAATAGCATCCCCTTAGTTCATAATACATCCTATTGTTTCCACATTCAAAGGTCTGCAGTTATAATTAACAATGTATGTGGGTTATGTGATTATATACTTGGACTGGTCAAAGGGTTCCTCCATCAGGATGTTTTCTTGAACAGTTCCATGGAATATCCAAGCCTGCTGGGAAACGTAGGCAAATGTCCCATCAGCTGTGAGGGAGCCCCGCAGGAGGTGCATCTAAGATATGAAAACAAGCAGACAAACATGAGAAATGCTGTGTTTTACATAGCATCAGTTCAATCAGGTTTCGAGGTAACACAATGTAAATAAGAAGCGTCCTTTTACGTAACAGATGAGTAACAGAGTGGCAGACAATAAAATGTTGAAAATGAACAGCCAATAAAAAGGTCAAACTTGATGTGAGCCTTGCAAATGTTGTAAAAGTGAATCAAAGACAAAAGGAGGGACCGACGAAATTTCAAGAGACTATTTAAAATGAATATATTGAATGGATTGAGTTTAAAGTCCTTCTCTTGACCTACAAAGCTCTAAATGGTCTAGCACCATCATATCTAGAAGAGCTCCTAATACCCTATTGTCCTACTAGAGCACTGCGCTCCCAAAATGCAGAGTTACTGGTGGTACCTAGAGTCTCTAAAAGTAGAATGGGAGCCAGAGCCTTCAGTTATCAGGCTCCTCTCCTATGGAACCAGCTCCCGATCTGGGTTCGGGGGGCAGAAACTGTCACCTCATTCAAGAATGAACTTAAAACTCTCCTATTTGATAAAGCTTATAGTTAGGGAGTGAGGAGTTGCAGTGTTCACCTAACTGGCCCAACTGCTTCTCTTCATAATTGTTAGATTAATAATACATAACAAAGTAGAGGGAGGCAGGCCAGCCAAGCCAGATCCGGCAGGGGGAGAGTTCTAAGCCCGAAAAAGCTACCTCTCCTTATGACCTGTCTCTCTTAGTTACCTGTTATAGTTACGCTGTTATAGTCCTAGACTGCCGGGGGACTTCCTTCCTTTGACACACTGAGCTGCTCTCTCCTCTCCCTTTCTATTACTGTTTCTATTACTGTTACTATTACTATTACTATTTGTGTGCAGCCCGTCCCAGAAATGCTTGTTACTAATCCTAGCTTCTAGGGAGTTTACTCCCCGGAGTCCTTATGCTTTTTTTCCCCCCAGCGTATTTCCTTGGAGAACGTTGGCACCAAGACCCTGGTTGCAGCTGTCGCCCGGGGTCCTGCTGCACTCCCTGCTGAGCTCAGCGATGCCCTGCAATGTCATGCTGGCGCCTGCTGAACCCTGCAGCTTCCCGCTACATCCAGTCACTGTTCCATTATTAATGTGACTACTATCGCCACTGTTCATCACACCCCCAACCGGCTCGTCAGACACCGCCTACCAAGAGCCTGGGTCTGTCCGAGGTTTCTTCCCAAGAGGGAGTTTTTCCTCGCCACTGTCGCACTGCTTGCTCTTGAGGGAATTACTGGAATTGTTGGAATTGTTGGGGCTTTGTAAATTATAGAGTGTGGTCTAGACCTACTCTATCTGTAAAGTGTCTCGAGATAACTTATGTTATGATTTGATACTATAAATAAAATTGAATTGAATTGAATTGAAATATGAAAAAGGACTCAAGGTGATAGTATTGTATACTGTTAGGTTCCTGGACCTATATACTAAGTCTAGTATGGATGTGTTATTATCTGATTTACCATAGACAGACAGAAAGGAAGAAGATAGATTGGAAAGAAAGAGAAAAAAAAGAAGTAAATGGGTGTGTATGCATGTATGCATGCATCTGTGCCTGTGTATGCATGGGTATATGTGAGTTGTAGGTATGTAGATATTCGGTGTACGTGTATGTAAAGAAGAATTGTGATTAATTGTTTTGTACTAAAGGATAAAAATAGAGAAAGGGGGTAGGACTAGAAAAGTTTGTTTATGAACTTCTTCCTACTCCTTTTTGAACATGGGAATATCTTATTTGAATTACTTATAACAATTTTGGTATATTGTGCTAAGAAGTACATGTTCTTATTTATCTGTCATTTTAATTTTATATATGTATGTATGTATATATATGTATATATATTATTTTGGTTACATGTTCAAATAAACTACTACTACTATATCTCCGTATTTTTTTGTTGTGGTTGTGGATGTTTCTGTTGCCTGTTTGTATATTTCTGTTTCTGTTTCCTGTTTTGTATATTGACTTTGTATCATTCTGAGGATTGTTTATGTTTCGGTTTATCCTGTTTTGACTGTGTCGTATTCTGTGCATTGTGTATATTTCTGTTTCCTGTTTTATTTTGATAGTCTGTTTTCTGTCTTGTTTTGCTTCCTGTGTTTTCCCGCCTTGTCGGATTGTCCTGCCCCGCCCTGATGTGTTTCACCTGCTGTATCACCTGTCCCTCATTTGCTCGTTACCTCACGTATTAAGCCTCTGTGTTCCCTTTGTCTCTTGTCAGATCGTTTTGTGTTCTCGACCGGTCAGTTCATGTGTGTTTGCTTGTGCTTTCATGTCTCCCCGTGTCAGTTCTGGTCAGTTTCTGTGCTTCCTGTATTTCCCTGGTTTTTGTACTTCCTTTGTTTTTTGGGACTCCCTGTTCGTTTCTTCTACCATTCTGGAATTAGTTTTTTGCCTGCTGCGGCTCTCAGGACTCCCTTGGTTTATAGTATCTTGCTTTTTGTTCAAATAAATCCTCAACTCAAACGTTCTCCTGCTTGCCTGCCTGCTCTCTGCGATTGGGTCCTCTAATCCCCTGCATTGTAACACCAGGTCTATTCTTTTTTATTTGACGCCAATCCTTTGATTTGTCACCACAGTAACTTAGCGGAATGCCTTCAGGAACGAAAAAGCAGACCCCGCTGACGTTTAACCGAGCAAAGAATTCTGCCAACGATGCTAGCATGGCGACGGCTAGCGAGGTTTCTGATGCCAACGCGGATCTACGTATGGAGGAGGCCATGGCCAGGGTCCTGGAAAGGCAGCAAAGCAAGCTTCAATCAGCGTTACGCATCGCGGTGAAGGAAGCGTTGGCAGAAATGGACACCTCGCTTCAACACATCAGGACAGAGCTGGAGAGGCAGGGAACTACAGTAAGGCACGGCAAGGCAGCTTTATTTATATAGCACATTTCAGCAACAGGGCAATTCAAAGTGCTTTACATAAAACATGAAAGAGCATTCAGAAAACAATTAAAAACAATTTAAAAACATTCAAAGTCAAGAATAAAATTTACAGTGCAGTTTAAGCACTGTTAGGTAGGCACTGCTATGCACTGTTAGGCACTGTTCTAGGTACTATTAAGCCCTGTTAGGCAATATTAGGTACTGTTAGGTAAAACATTAAAACAGTTAAACTTTTAAAAGCAGATAAAATAGGTTTATTTAAAGAAAGGCAAGATCAAAAAGATAGGTCTTCAGCCTTGATTTAAAAGAACTGAGGGCTAGATTTATCAAGCCGTTTGCGCCTGTTTCCAGGCGCTAATTGGTCGCAAAGACGGACGTAACCGATGCGGGCTATTTACAAACAGGGCGCACTTGGGTAAAATCGCAGATTTTCTGCCACATGAGCGAGAAGAGACAAGTTGCGCTTTCAATATGCGTTCGTGGGAGGGTTGTGGGGAAAGTGGGAGTTCCACCCCAAAAGGTGGGAGGATAAGCGCAAAGTGCCCCTAATTATATATTCCGTGGTATTTACAAAGACTGTCAGTAAGAGCCTTCTATTCTGCGGGGGAAATTCTCCGCCTCTTTAAAAGCAGGTCTAAACCAGCCGCAGTCGAAGTTTCCTCGTAGACCTTTATGCCGCTGGTGAAATGGCAACAGCAATTTGAGCAAGACGAAGACATAGGCGAGGCTGAAAATATTTTTAAACACAAGAATCACACTTTGTCAGTGAACACAACATCATTTAGCGTTACGGATCAAGCAGCCATAATATTATAATAATAATAATAATAATAATAATAATAATAATAATAATAATAATTAATAATAATAATATAACATAGCAATATTGGAGTTACTGGAAGAAATCAAAGATGAAATTGAATCTCCCACTCAGCGTTCACATCCCATTCCAGCAGTTGTTAAACTCCTCGCTACATTACAAATATTGGCATCAGGATCATTTCAAACAGTCATAGCATCAGCAGTGGGAATATCGCAGTCTGCACTCAGCCATATCATAGCACAAGTACCACTTTGCTACAGCGCAATTTACGGTATAGTGGGCGGAGAAAGACGCTGATTGCCTGATGGGTGTCAGGGTTGATAAATACTACGCAAAATGTGGAAGCATAGCGTGCGCTATTACCGAACTCGCATAAACGGACGCAGCGCAAACTGCGCTAGTGTTAGTAAATCTAGCCCTGAGAGTTGAAGCGGCCCTGCAGTTTTCTGGGAGTTTGTTCCAGATATGTGGAGCATAAAAACTGAACGCTGAGTCCCCCTGTTTAGTTCTTACTCTGGTGACAACAAGTAGACCTGTCCCAGACGACCTGAGAGGTCTGTGTGGCTCATAGTGTAGTAGCAGATCAGAAATGTATTTTGGCCCTAAACCGTTGAGTGATTTATAAACCAGCAAAAGTATTTTGAAATTAATTCTTTGAGGCACTGGAAGCCAGTGTAGAGACTTCAGTACTGGAGTGATGTGATCCACTTTCCTGGTTTTAGTGAGGACTCGGGCAGCAGCGTTCTGAATCAGCTGCAGTTGTCTGATTGATTTTTTTAGGGAGACCTGTAAAGACACCGTTACAGTAGTCAAGTCTACTGAAGATAAAAGCATGGACAAGTTTTTCCAAATCCTTCTGAGACATAAGTCCTTTAACCCTTGATATATTTTTAAGGTGATAATAGGCTGATTTTGTAATTGTCTTAATGTGGCTTTTAAAATTCAGGTCTGAGTCCATGACTACACCAAGATTTCTGGCTTTGTCTGTTGTTTTTAACATTGTCGTTTGAAGCTGAGCGCTGACTTTTAATCGTTCCTCTTTAGCTCCAAAAACAACCACCTCAGTTTTTTCTTCATTTAATTTAAGAAAGTTCTGGCACATCCAGTCATTAATTTGTTCAACGCACTTATTCATTTGTTGTATTGGGCTATAGTTCCCTGGCGATAAGGTTATGTAAATTTGTGTGTCATCCGCGTAACTATGGTAACTTATTTTGTTGTTTTCCATAATCTGAGCCAGTGGAAGCATGTAGATGTTGAACAGAAGAGGCCCCAGAACTGAGCCTTGGGGAACTCCGCACGTCATATTTGTATGCTCAGATGTATAATTACCTATAGACACAAAGTAGTCCCTATTCTTTAAATAGGATTCAAACCACTTTAGTACTGAGCCAGGAAGACCAACCCAGTTTTTCAATCGGTCAAGTAATATGTCATGGTCGACCGTATCAAATGCAGTAAGATTTATTACAGCGACTAGACGAGGCGCAGAAGGACAGCAGACAGATGAGCAACACGGTGAAAGCCTGTATTGATGACCAGAGGAAACTTGAGTTGAAGTTGGCTGAACTGGAAGGTAGATCAAAAAGAACTAACGTCTGCGTCATTGGGCTGAAAGAGGGCAGCGAGAAAGATGATCCAGTTAGATTTTTGCAAAGACCGTTGCCAAAGTGGATTCCATCCTTACAGAACAGGGCTACCATCGAAATTGACAGGGCACACAGAATCTATGGCAGGGAGGCAACGACACGCACGCTGATTCTCAGGTGTCTGAGATATCAGGACCGCCAAGCAATTATTCAGGGGGCGAGGAAAGTACAACCGGAATGTCCGATTCGTGATTCCAACGCAACGCTGCGCTTTAAACCTGACTATAGCGCTTTCAACGTCCAACGGCGCCAGGGATTTATGGAAGTGCAGAATAAGCTGCATGCCAAAGGCATCCCAAACTTTATTATTTATCTGGCAACTTTGAGAGTACATTCACTGCACCCGAGGAGGCGGACAGGCTCTGTCGAGATTTGGAGATGAAGGAGGGAGACGTGGCGCTCGCACTGGGCGCTTTGCAACCAGACTGGGAGCTGTTATCGGGCCCGGAGGGCGGCATGGGGACCTCCGGTGCGGGAAGCTGAGCGAGCGGACCCAACGCTGGATTGACGTATCTGGAAAACTGTGCAAGTTTAACCGAGGACACTGCATATAAGTTTAGCAACCTGACTTTGGAGGGATGTTTGATGAGGCTGAAAGCATGATGGACATGGACTGCTTACTTTACACAGCCTAAGAACACAAACACTTATCTTATAATCTATATTATAATGCACAATCCTACTAGCAAGGATTACACCTTTTTTTCCCACACTTCACCGCACCCACTCCCGCATTGATTATTTTTTGTGCTCCAGTGAACTTAAGGCAATGTTCCACACAATAGCAATGGAACCAGCAATCCTGTCTGACCACAATGCACTGATAACCACATTCCATTGTGATATGTTAGGAAAAAAATCTAGAAAGTGGCAATTTAATAATTCCCTTCTCCAAAACACAGCTTTTAATACAGAATTTGGAGCCAAACTAGCGGAGTTCATATCAATCAATACTGGCTCAGTTTCTGACCCGGCGTACATCTGGCAAGCCACTAAAGGATTTATTAGAGACTTCACATCTTCCTTTGCAGCAAATTTGAAGAAAAAGAGAGAGGCAAGGATTGCAGAGTTGGAAGAATGTTGTAAATTGTAGAGCAATCTCTTAAGACTTTTTTTTTATAAATCTACACATACTCTTTTAGTCACAAATCGAGCAGAGCTAAATGACTTGCTAAAAAGGAGAGCTGAATTCATAATGCACAGAGTGAGGCAAAATTACTATTTTAATGGTTGTAAACTAAGCAAATTGCTAGCTCTGAAATTAAAACCAAGCATGTCCAGAGCTGCTATCAGTAGCATCCGCCCGGACCAAGGTATCTCAACGAATCCTAAGGAGATCACTGCCACTTTCCAATCCTTTTATTCAAAGCTGTATGAATCCTCCTGCAATCCAGATCCGACGCAGTGCCAAGAGTTCCTGAAAGAGCTAAACCTGCCTCTTCCTGACCCAGAGAAGGCAGAAGAACTGGGTCAACCTATAACGGTAGAGGAACTCAAATCAGCGCTAAAAACAGCTAAGAAAGGGAAAAATTCCATCAGAACACACTAGGACCTATCATTTTAAAAACTTTAACCTCGGCCACAGGGAGGGGCACCTTTCATCAACAAACCAACACTGCACTAATTTCGGTCATAAACAAAAAGGGTAAAGATCCTACGGTGTGCTCAAACTACAGGCCCATCAGCCTCATTGAGACTGATATTAAGCTTTATTCCAAAGTCTTTGCACTACGCCTAGAACGCTTAATTGAGAAGCTAGTCCACCCCGACCAATCAGGGTTTATACCAAAGCGTCATGCTGCAGACAATATACGCAGATTACTCCATGTAATAGAAGAAGCCAAAAACCTCCCAACAATGGCAGCAGTTTTATCACTGGAGGCGGAAAAGGCTTTTGATTGCCTACAATGGAACTGCCTGTGGCAACTAATGGAGAGGCTTGGTTTGGGAGCCAAATTCATTGACATGGTACGTACTTTATATGCGAATCCCACAGCCATAGTCTCAACATTCACAGCCATTCCCTATCGCGTGGGGCTCGAGACAGGGATGCCCACTATCTCCCATGCTATTTGCGATCTCTCTTGAACCGTTAGCCCAGGCCATAAGGCAAAATAAAATATGTAATGTCCAGACTAAATCCAATAGCAACTCAATATCGTTATTTGCAGATGATATTTTGTTGTACATATCTGACCTTGAGGACTCTGTTCCAAAAATCCTTAAGATCTTTAACGAATTTGGCTCAATCTCCAGCTATAAAATCAATTGGAATAAATATAATCTGCTCCTGTTGAACAACAAACAGGTGACATCAGCTATTAGTGATAAAATACCAACCCAAAGCAAAATTACATATTTGGGCCTCACCATTCACGCATCGCTACAGTGAGTTGTCCAGGACAACTTTGAAACTATATTAAGTAGTGTTCAAAGGGATCTGGCCAATTGGTCTGCGCTGCCGGCATCGCTAGGGTCCAGGATTGCTATCGTTAAAATGAACATAGTTCCTCGTGTGAATTTCTTAGGTACAATGATCCCCTTACCCCCACCAATACATTTCTGGAAGAAACTTGATATCTTAATCTGGCAGTATATTTGGAATAGTAAACAACCTAGGCTAAAATACTCTTGCAACATACCATGAACACGGGAGGCCTGGCCCTCCCCAACCTTAAAGTGTACCACAGGGCTTTCAGCTACGGGCCCTCAGAGTGTGGATGGACCCCTCATCTACAGAAATAGAGCAAAACCTTACTGGAAGTCTAAGACTGCAAGACCTCGCCTTTGCAGGTGTGTGTCCAAAAAAGTGTATGGCCCTATTATCACCACCACATTGACCAACTTTAAACAGGTGGAGGAGCAACTTGGCTACACCAATAAGTGGCATTTGAGCACCCCATTTTGGCAGATAGGCCTATGCAAAAAAAAGCTTAGATTCTGGATTGTACATGGAGTTATATGGAGTATAATAGCATATTAAAGTGTGTGTGAGTGTGTGTCTGTGTGTGTGAGAGAGAGAGTGAGAGTGTGGGAACTCACCTTGATGCAACCTGAGAAAATCAAAACATGCACCTCAGCTCTCAGTACTACATTGAGTAAACTAAAACAAAGTAAGTGTATTTATGCATCTTCTGCCTTTTGATGGTGAGAAATGCAGACTAAACAAAAACAAAGCAAGTGGATTTCAACACTTGCATGCAAGCCTGCTGGTCATTTGATGGTGAAAAGAGCAGCAAGCAACATGAGAAGTTTTCGCAGTGAAGTTTTAGATGTGATTATGCAGCCTGATTCCTCCAGCGAGCTGGAGGATGTATCGTCATCTCCCTCTGACACCACAGACTCAGGAGAGTCCGATCCTGATGTATCGTCGTCTCCCTCTGACACCACAGACTCAGGAGAGTCCGATCCTGATTTGGATGTGCCACCCTCATCATCCTCTCTAGCTTCCACTGAAGGCGAGGAGGATTCAGAGGATCCTGGATCTGGGTGGATTGGAAGAAACGGCGAAGTGTGGTTTTCTACCAACGCGGAGACAACTCCCTTTCTTCAGCCAGCCAGAGGCGTGACTCCAGGGCCGACGCGCTATGCCATTGCAAGGGTCCAGAACATTGATTCTGTGTTCAATCAACAGTTTTTTACAGAGGAGATGATTGACCTCATTGTCAGCATGACCAACCTCCATGGGCGCCGCACAATGAGAAACTGGACCGGGATGGACTCCACAGATCTCCGTGCCTACATGGGGCTACTGATTTTGGCCAGCGTCTACAGGTCCAGAGGGGAGTCCACACGTTGCCTGTGGGATGATCGCAGTGGTCGTGCAATTTTTAGAGCCACCATGTCCCTCTCAAGATTCCATGAAATCAGCAGAGCTCTGCGTTTTGATGACAAGCTGCAGAGACCAGCTCGCCATAGAGAGGATAAGCTTGCCCCGATCAGATCCCTGTGGGAAATGTGGACGCATCGCCTTCCCCTCCTATTCAACCCTGGCAAAGATGTCACAGTGGATGAGCAGCTTGTGCCATTCAAAGGGAGATGCAGCTTTCGGCAATACATGCCGAAAAAAACAGCAAAATACGGGCAAAAAATTTGGGTGACTGCTGATGTTGGCACATCCTATGCCTGGAGGTGTGACATTTACCTGGGTAAGACAAGTAATGCTGCAGAGGTGGGTCAGGGAAAGCGTGTTGTCATGGAGATGACAGAAGGACTCCAGGGCGTCACTGTCACCTGTGACAACTTTTTTACCTCCTACTCACTCACTGGCTGGCTGAAGAAAGGGAGTTGTCTCCGCGTTGGTAGAAAACCACACTTCGCCGTTTCTTCCAATCCACCCAGATCCAGGATCCTCTGAATCCTCCTCGCCTTCAGTGGAAGCTAGAGAGGATGATGAGGGTGGCGCATCCAAATCAGGATCGGACTCTCCTGAGTCTGTGGTGTCAGAGGGAGATGACGATACATCCTCCAGCTCGCTGGAGGAATCAGGCTGCATAATCACATCTAAAACTTCACTGCGAGTCAAGCCCTTTCTCATGTTGCTTGCTGCTCTTTTCACCATCAAATGACCAGCAGGCTTGCATGCAAGTGTTGAAATCCACTTGCTTTGTTTTTGTTTAGTCTGCATTTCTCACCATCAAAAGGCAGAAGATGCATAAATACACTTACTTTGTTTTAGTTTACTCAATGTAGTACTGAGAGCAGAGGTGCATGTTTTGATTTTCTCAGGTCGCATCAAGGTGAGTTCCCACACTCTCACTCTCTCTCTCACACACACAGACACAGACTCACACACACTTTAATATGCTATTATACTCCATATAACTCCATGTACAATCCAGAATCTAAGCTTTTTTTTGCATAGGCCTATCTAAATGGTTAATGGTGCCACCTGGTTATCAACAGTAAAAATTACACATTTTACCTCTTCCCAACAGGGAAAAACACCAACAATCAAAAATGCATGATTATATGTTGTCATGGCTTTGCAATCAAAAAATGTGGTTATAATGGAAGTCAATGGGGCAAAAACAGCCACAAACAGTAAATGAGGGAGAAAAAGTTAAAATCTAATCCTGCACAAAAACTAACAATGCATCAAAACCAATGTTGTTTCTCATCTTTGACATGTCCAAGACTGTGATAAAAGGTAAAAAAAAATCCAGTACACAATCACATTTTATATTGAAAATCAGTCATTTTGTGTGTTTTTTTTCCCAAATCTGTGACATCATTTATGAAATTCGCAATTAAAGAGTTAAAATCCAGATTTTTCTTTAGAAAATTTAGTAGTTTTGATCAGGACTGAGGTTGATTAATAGATGTATGCAAAAAAATTTGAAAAAAATATTTATCTGATACATTTTTACAGCAGTTTAAAGTAGTGGCTGTTTTCAGCCACGAACATAACGAAAGGGTGGTGAATTTGCCCACAGTGTACTGTTGGGTTTTGGAAAATTTTCAAAGCATTTTCCTAAAATATGTGTCAAAATACGATTTGTCAGTGAAAATCATTCCATTTGCTGTAACACGGAAAAAGTTATGGCCAAATTTAGACACAAAATTACCCCTTAGTGGCTGAAAACATCCCCAACAGCATATAAGGGTTAAGGTTAGCCCTAAAATGTTATGGAGTACCATGGGGAAACAGTCTCGAGACCACCCAATCATTAAATGGCTTGTTGATTCTCCGGTGAGAGGATTGGTGTCCAGGATTTATGCTAAACTGATGCAAGTATCCGTAGGAGAACTCCCAATAATAAAGAAATGGGAGTGAGAGCTGAGCCCAGAGTGGAACGTAATTAATTGGGAGACAGTTTGGGACAACATTTGCCACTGTTCCAAGAACCCAAATCACCAACAGATCCATTTCAACATATGTCATAGGACATATTGGACACCTCAGAAGAGATACGTCTCTAAAGTCGTCCCTATTGCACGTTCTGTCAACCTGAACAAACTGGAGCTTTCCTGCACATGGTCTGGGAGAGTGAACAGGTGCATGAGTTTTGGAATAAAACAACATCAATAATATCTGATGTGATAGGATGTCGAATTCCTACTGACCTGATTGTTTCGTTACTTATTGACGATTCTAAATTACATCTGCTTGGGAGACAAAAGAAAGTTTGGTTAGCCGGCTTGCGTGCTTCCTGGACATAGTTATGCTGGAGCTCTCTACAGCAAGGATTAACAAAGCCAAATCATCGACTATAGACCTATGGAGAAACACAGCAGCACAGGTATCGGTCCTAATGACCTCAGCATCACAGGAAGTAGAGGAGGGAGTCTAGGCAAGGTGGGAATTCTGATTTTGTTTATTTGTTTTGTTTTTTCTTTCATTTCCTTGAGACCGTGGAGGGTGGGAGAGGGGGTTGTTTCTGTTGTCCAGTGTGTTTGTTTGTTCTGATGTTTAAAATAAAAAATTGATCTTAAAAAAAAAAAGACAAAAGGAGAAGCCAACCTGTTCCAAAATGCTGGAAATCAGCGACGTCTTTCCACTCCCCACGTTCCCACAGACACCAAGCAGGTTGCCCTACAGGAGATAACACACAGAGTCAACTCAGAAAAGGGGGGGCAGGATGGGAAAAAAATGCACATTTTTAGCATTAGACACTATTTCCTGCATTCTAGTGAATTTTTATGCTAAAATGTATGGTGGAAATGTCTTTAAAGGTCCAATATGTAATATTTGTACTGTAATAAATCCAAAAATGACACCAATGCCTCATCAGATATTAAGGAAACATGTTAAACTGAAATACTATCTTTTCTGACAACAATGCTAATGTCAGTATTTTTTCTTTTTGAAATTTACATTCCGTGACGGAATTTCTGTTTATGTTTTGATCTGTGTGTTGTTATCAACGGCCCAGTTTGACAGCCAGGCCGGGTTGCCAGATATACCTGTAAAAACGTAAACCAAGCGCTACAGCTGTAACGTTAGTACAGCCATGAAAGCAGCACACAAACGAACAGGATCAACAGAGATAGATTCTACCCGACCTAAAAAAAAGAAAACGGCATGTTTCTAACAGTTGCGTGACCAGAGACGTAATAACCCCCTGGTAAATATTGGAGATGTATTTGAAAGATTGAGACAGCTTAGATCCCAAAAGGACGCAGAATTGGCTTATTTCCTCTCGAACAGGTAAGCATAGCTTCAGGCTAATTTATCACAGCCACTAGGTACGGGCATTTTATGTAATTTCAACATTTATGTACTCACATTGAATTATATAGCTAGAGTACCCGAGTTGGTTACTCGCAAAAACAATTGAGACACAGCCAGTAAAGTGATCCCGACTGGTCCTGGCTAACGCCGCCATGCTAACCCTGTTAACTGCTAACGTTACCGGGAGGACCAGGCAAGCAGCCCATGGCTGTTTACAACGTGTAGTTCAGTGGCTGGAGCCGACAACGGTGAGTTATTTTAAGCCACGAGAGGGGGGCTGTAGATCAGGAAGAGAGGACTGTGAGTTTGCAGTGTGTTTAGCGATTGTTGCCGTAATTCTAAGCCAATGAAGCGTGTTCCGTCGGCAAGGTAGTGGTATTTTTAGCGTTTCGTATTGTAATTCTAAGCCGAGGAAGTGTGCCTGACTGGCGTGTGGAGAGGACGGTGAGGTTGTTGTGTTTTTAGCGGTTCATACTGTAATTTTAAGCCGAAAAAGTGTGTCTGTCAGTTGGTTACAGAGCTCCGCGTGAGCACGGGCTTTTTTCAATATAGCCAGCATCTAACGTTAGCTACTCCGCTCATTGACATATTATTATTTTTTTTTTTCATTTCATTTATTTATTTAAACAGGGACAACGTACAATATACATTAACCTTAGACAGGAGAAATGCATTATACCAGGTTGTAGCACATGTGCTAGTTTCCACCTGTAGTCACCTGTAGTATATAAAAGACTCCGCTGTGCTGTGAAGTAATGTCTGGCTATGTGAGAAAAGCGTCTAGCAACATTGTTGTGAATGCTGCGGTCTCAGCCTGGCAACCCCCGTGAACTTCGAGTCTGGGCAGGAGGGGGCGGGGGAAACGACTCTCCAGTATTTTGAATTGGTAGTGCAGTAACTATTTTAACCGCTAGCTGCCAGTATTACATACAATATTACATATTGCACCTTTAAAGGAAAACACTAAATTCATGCAGCAAGTGCCAATTCAAAATATAATTAAATATAATGCAGTTAGGCTCTCAGGCATTCTGCATTGCTTTCAGATATGAATGTTATCTCAGCAGAGTCAACACACATACTCGTCCCTCCTCTTGTGTAACGTCTTTAAATGCACCCGTTCACATCAATGATAAAGGAATGCTTCTTAATTCATTCATAAACCCCTGGACTTGAATAGCTCAGATGTGTTTCAGCAAGATTTCTGCTCATGTTCAAAACTTTTTGCACATAGCCATGCTTCAGTGTTCTATGTTTTAGAACATTTTTAACAAATTTGTATTTAATAAAGTAGTGGGGACATTGACCAATGCAAAGAGTATGGATTTATCTTTAACCTAATCTCTTTCACCTTATTTATATGTATCAGTGGTAAAGCCCACCTTAGGCAGCGTGAAGGAGATGTTTCTCAGGGTTGACAAGGTTTCAGTCTTCCCATTCTGGGACAAGTCCTCCACTTTGTGTCCCTTCACCCCATTGGCTGTGCTAGGTGGGGACTCTGGCTGGCTCCAGGAAAACGTAGCATTTTTCATCACTATGGCTGAGTCACTGTCTTTTTTCTGGATCAGGTAGCTCTCTGGATTCTGGATCACCAATATTTTCTGAAACAGACATTTGCATTCAAAAGCTTTAAGGTATTTAAAATGACAATGTTAATTGCAGATGAGATCCGCAACAGTGATAAATACAATGAATGGATTTTTACACACACACACACACACACACACACAAATGGAAATACAATAACATAAAAATAATTGTTATCTGGTTTTAGAAAAGAAACAACAGTTAGTAGTCACTTTTGAAGGCAAGTGTAAAACTAAGATAATGACTACAGAAACATTGAAGCCAAGTTTGCAGGTTGGCATTACACGTTAAAACTCAATACAATCTGTTAATTATAGATTAAAACTCTATACAACTCCATCTTGTGGTTTGGCAGATGATGAGCTTTGGACAAGGGAAGATATATTTACATATCATTCTATTACAACCTCGTAGTTTCTATTGCTGGATGACCTCACAGCAAAATGAAGCTTAGCATACATTCAACCAGGAAGACTATCTTATGTAAGTCACTCATTCACAAACTCTACCTCATCTCCTGGTTCCTCTACCAGCTAATTAGGGGTGTTTTTTAGTTAATCCAATCATATTTTGCCACTATCTCTTTCAGCCAATCATATTCATGCTGTCGATATTTAAACATGCTCTTCTCTCCGTTGCAGTCAGCTGTCATTCAGTGCATATGTCACAACCCTCCTCCAACCCTTTCCCCTCCCGGTCATCATTTCCAGCGCTTAGGACCGAGCCCCCTTCTCATCCATCTTCCATGAGGGGTATCTAATTCTACTCATGGCTTCTCTCCCCTGTCTAAACATGATGACGTCATGATGGGATCTATTTTTCATCATTTTTATCTGTGCACGTGTTAATAAGAAATGGTTCCCTCTAATGAGTCTCTCCTAATTGAAATAACATTATGTAAGATCAGAGCAGTAGTGAATATTACTACTAGTAAACGTTAAACATGCTATATAAATAAATTGACATAGTACTAACAACCGTTACCATAACTGCTGAGCAGGACCCAAAGAGAGAAGTTTACCTTGAGTCTTGCTAGTGATACAGCAGCATCAGCCAAGGACTTTACAATTAGGGGCAGTAGAGCTAGGGAGAACCTCATAGCGTTGAAGACAGCGATGGTGGTAAAGACCTGGCAATAACAAAAAATAATGCTCAAACACTATACAACACAGATGTACTGGTTGTACATTTGTTTTAAATGGATCACAATGCTCTAGTGGCCAGCACTTGTCTGTAGCCTGTTCCGGTTTAGTCATCATGAATCAGTGGCGACAAAACTGAAAGATTATCATCTTAACACATTGATTTTATGTCTCAGACCGGCAAAGGTTGTTTTACAGTATGTGCTGTACTACTGTGGCACTCACATCAGACGTGTCGAGCTTCAAGCCCAACATAGTGTGTACAATGAAGGTGGGAATACAGGCAAGGGCGGGGACAATGCTGGTGATGCTGTTATTGGCATTCTGGACGTAACTGGTCCTCTGCAGTTCCTTCTTCTCATTTTTCCTTAAGCCTGTAAGAGAGACAACATAGCATACATATATTTGGTAAATATGTTTTGTTGCAAATTAGCTGATCTTCCAGTGCAATCACATTTCAGCCCACAGTTGCCCACTGAGCACCTTCATTGTAGCAACTGGGGATAAGTTATTTGCTCAAAAGTATTACGACTGTATTTAGATTAGGAATTTAGAATATCATTTAAATGATATATCATTTCACTTAAAAACATTTAAATATGTAAACACAGCTGTGTGGAGTCCATTCCAAAAGATCAGATTTAAAAAACTGCATGCACAGACACATAAATGCAATTTTTATATCAACTACACAATGTGCACACATGGACAAGCCCCATATCCCGCCTGCTACAAGCCCACAATTGACCATACATGGTCAAAACTAAATACCTTATGATTATGAAAATCAATATAGGTGCTTGTGATGAAAAAAGGTTTAAGAGGCTGATGGCTGCAGCAACTTCTAATGCAGTGAGTTCCTGAAATTTAAACAGATGAAGCTACATTTCAAGAAGCACATTGCTGCACACCCACGGAGCACGCGTTTTGAATCTATATAGCGGACCATGCTATATGGGTGAGGTAGCTACTGTAGGAAGGTGGTGGCAAGTGTGTCGCAGCTGCAGCCTCATCTCCAGCCTGGTGCCTACAGCCTGGCCGCATGTGCTTTTCCGTCAAAAACTAATAGAAAACTAATTAAAACGTACTGTTTTAATTAAACTACTTTGCCACCTGTGTTGGCATTTTCCACCATCTCCAGAATCCTGTAAAGGTGCACACAATTTCCCTTCAACTTTGCTTTTAGAAATCCCAACTTTTGGACAATGAATCATAGAAAGCAGCATACACATCTTTCAAGATTGGTTTTGTGTTTTCACAAATGGGACAGTATAATTGATGCCCCCTGATATGTGGTATACAAGAGAGATTAAAAACGTGTTTGACTGGAAGACAAAGTTAACATGCAGCTGCTTAACTTCATACCTGCGATCTTCTTCTCAAAGGAATCTTCCCAGGCGTACATCTTGATGAGTTTGATGCTGCTGAGAATCTCATTCACTGTACGAACACGGCTGTCTGTTATAGATATGCTTTTCCATCTGAATATGTTAATGAGCTTGGCCAAGCCAATCTGAAAGCAGAAATAAATGTATTAATATTAGTGACAATGGAAAACAAGCCGCAGAAGAGCAAATATGCTTATTTTAGGGTTGTCCTTGGGGCTAAATTAGTTGAGGGAAATACCTCACATGTAACATGGAAAGCTTTAAATATTTGCCAACTAGCAGAAAAATAAGGCGAGACATAGAGGATTGAGAACCACACGATATATTGTCTTTGTTGCCTTTATGTTTAAAATTAGACATAGTCATTGCCTTTAAATACCACATACCTTTAATTCGGTATTGGTCAGGACAACAGTGAATAAAGACTAGTTGGAAATTATTTGGGGGGGATTTATTTAAAAAGGGAAAAAAAAAAAAAAAAAAAAAATGTTTTATTTTTTTTTTTACCAGTCCACACGCTACAAATAAGTCATGGTCTATATAAATCAGTGTATTTCTTGCTCATCATATTTGCATTTTAGCTCTGATTGTGATTTAGTTTACACTGCTTATGAAAATGTCTCTTATGTCTCTTTGTGAACTATATGTGCAGTTTGTAATGTACAGACCTGTACAGGGAGGAAGATGAGGTAGATGCAGACTCCAGTCAGTGCGGTATAGCCCAGAATGTAGCAGGCATAGATGGTACACACAATAAAGAGCACTGGGGTGGCAATTAGGAAGCTTGCATACAGTACTGCCTCAAATAATTTGTGGCCATCGCTGGTCAAAACACTAATAATCTGGACAGGAGAGAGGGAGAGATAGAGAGGAAGAGGGAGAGAAAGACTGTAAACCACATTTGCCAAGATTGCATTGCCAAGAAAAGTTGCTTGCACCAACTGTCAGAGTGTTATGGTTTCAGTGTTTCGTCCTGCATTTTTGCCCCGTTTCTGTTGCCTTATTGGTTTCTGTATGTTTTATGTGTACTGTGGTCTGTGTTTGTCATGTTCCCTGTTTGTGTTCTATTTCCTGTTTTATTTTGACGGTCTGAGTTTCTGTCTTGTCTTGTCTGATTTACTTCCTGTGTTTTTCCTCCTTTGTGATTACCCTAATGTGTTTCACCTGTTTCCCGGCCCTTGTCTCACCTGTTGCTTGTTTCCTCATTTACTTTGTGTATTTAGTCTCTGTGTTTTCCTTTGTGTGGTGTGGGAGCATTACTTCTGTTTGGTGATTTATGTTGTGTTGTTGCGTGTGGTTTTTTTGCCTCCTTGTCTTCTGGATTATTTTGTGTTTACCTGCCTGCCAACCTCTGGACACTTTCTGTTGTAAGTTTTTGTTTGATTAAACTCCTCCTTAACTGCATTTGGGTCTAAGCTACGTCACTCCCTCAGCAAATCCTGACAGAATGCTCCCACCACATATGGACCCAGCAGCTATGGAGTTCGAACCGTTTTTTCACCCCATGGACACTGATAGTGAGACGTTGTTGGGATTTTTTCGTGGGATTCATGAGGAGGATTCCGCCTTTGCCAGGCACCTCATGGAGACTCGCTGGCGGTCTGTGGAGCAGGAATTTGGCTTTCCTGTCACCAAGCCTGGCAGCCGTCCAGAAACTCCGCTGATAGCCAGTCCTCCTGAGCCTCAGAGGGGCGGAAAAAAGGGGGAGTTCTCTGCGCTTCTGCAGGCCACAACAATCCGGTGCAACCAAGGCGGGACACAACAGAACAAATAGCAAAAAATTGCCTGTGCAACACGGATGTCTTCTACTTGATGATTTTATTTCTTAAGGTGCATAACAATGACTAACGTTTCGATGCAAAGTTACATCTTCATCAGAGTCCTTTCCGGAACTTCAGCAGCCTACCACCTGGTCAGCTCCCGCCCCCAACCACCAGCAGTCCTATGACGGAACCCGCCTGGCCGTCTTCACTGGGACTCGTAGAGGCCGAAGACGGAGGAAAGGGAAACATGGCTCTCAGCGCCATGTCCCCAATCAGCCTCACAGTGGACCTGAGCCTGAGCCGACCTGTGTGCCCTCAGCCACGCCGGCAGCCCAGTCGCCCGACGCCACGCCTGCAGCCACGCCTGCAGCCCAGTCGCCCGACGCCATGCCTGCAGCCCAGTCGCCCGACGCCACGCCTGGCAGCCCCGCGCAGCAATTGCCGCCCGACGCCACGCCTCGCAGCCCAGTCGCCCGACGCCACACCTCCAGCCGTCGCGCTCGACGCCACGCCGCAGCTAAGCCTGCAGCCCAGTCGCGCCACGCCACTCCTGCAGCCCAGTCGCCCGACACCACTCCTGCAGCCCAGTCGCCGACGCCACTCCTGCAGCCCAGTCGCCGACGCCACTCTGCAGCCCAGTTGCGCCGCTTGACGTGCAGCCGCCCCTGATTCGTCGCTGACGTGTAGCCGCCTCTGATTCGCCGCTGACGTGCCGCCGCCCTGGTTCGCCGCTGACGTGCAGCGCCCGGGTCGCCGCCGCTGACGGCGGCACTCCTGACTCTGGGCTGACGTGCGGCACTCCTGACTCTGGGCTGACGGCAGCTTTCCTGACTCTGAGCTGACGTGCAGCTCTCCTGACTCCGAAGCTGACGTGCAGCCTTCCTGACTCGGAAGCTGACGTGCAGCTCTCCTGCCTCTGGGCTGACGTACAGCTCTCCTGCCTCTGGGCTGACGTACAGCTCTCCTGACTCCGGGCTGACGTGCAGCTCTCCTGACCCCGAAGCGACGTGCAGCCCCTGACTCGAAGCGACGTGCAGCTCTCCTGGACTCGAAGCTGACGTACAGCTCTCCTGCCTCTGGGCTGACGTACAGCTCTCCTGACTCCGGGCTGACGTGCAGCTCTCCTGACTCCGAGCTGACGTGCAGCTCTCCTGCCTCCGAGCTGACGTGCAGCTCTCCTGCCTCTGGGCTGACGTACAGCTCTCCTGCCTCTGGGCTGACGTGCAGCTCTCCTGCCTCTGGGCTGACGTACAGCTCCTTCCCAGCCTCTCGGCCTGCTAGCATCTCCCCTGAGTCCAGGCCAGCTAGCATCTCCCCTGAGTCCAGGCCAGCTAGCATCTCCCCTGAGTCCAGGCCAGCTAGCATCTCCCCTGAGTCCAGGCCAGCTAGCATCTCCCCTGAGTCCAGGTTAGCTAGCAACCACCCTGATTCCCCGCTAGCCAGCAGGCCCCCTGCCTCTAGGTTAGCTAGCAGTTCCCCAGAATCCAGGCTAGCTAGCAACCTCCCTGACTCCCCGCTAGCTAGCAGCCCCCCTGATTCCAGGCTAGTTGGCAGCCTCTCTACGTCCCGGCCGTGTAGCGGCCCCCCAGAGTTCCTTGAGTCCCAGCTAGCTAGCAGCTCCCCCGACTCCCAGCTAGCTAGCAGCTCCCTTGAGTCCCAGCTAGCTAGCAGCTCCCTTGAGTCCCAGCTAGCTAGCAGCTCCCCCGAGTCCCAGCTGGTCAGCAGCTCCCCCGATTCGCAGCTAGCTAGCAGCTCCCCCAATTCGCAGCTAGCTAGCAGCTCCCCTGACTCGCAGCTGGCTAGCAGCTCCCCTGCCTCGCAGCTAGTCAGCACATCCCCTGCCTCGCAGCTAGCTAGCAGCTACCCTGACTCCCAACTAGCTGACTCACAGCTACCTAGCAGCTCCCCTGACTCGCAGCTAGTTAGCAGCTCCCCTGACTCGCAGCTAGATAACAGCTCCCCTGACTGCAGCCAGCTACCAGCTCCCTGACTCGCAGCCAGCTAGCAGCTCCCTGATTCGCGCTAGTTAGCAGCTCCGTCACCTTCGCTAGCTAGCAGCTCCTGACTCCCCGGCTAGCTAGTAGCTCCCCTGAGTCCCAGCCAGCTAGCCACCTCCCTGAAACCAGCCTAGCCAGCAGCCTCCCTAATCCCTGGCCGGCTAGCAGCCCCCGATTCCCAGCTAGCTGGCGCCTCTTTAGTGTCCCCATGTTTCCTAGTGCCCCCAACCTCTGCGTCCCTAGTGTCCCCGGGCCCTTCTAGTGTCCCTAGTATCCCCGGGCCCTCTAGTGTTTTTTTGTTCCCCAAGCCCTCTAGTGTCTCTAATGTCCCCGAAGCTCTCTAGTGTCCCTAGTGTCCCCAAAACCCTCTAGTGTCTCTAATGTCCCCCGAGCTCTCTAGTGTCCCTGAGCTCCCTAGTGTACCTGAGCCACCCAGTGTCCCAGCACTGTCAAGCCCCCCAGATCCCCGGCTGGGCCAACAGCCCTCCTGTTCCGCGGGCTGGCTGCCCCTGAATTCCGACGTGGGACCGCCTCTGGGCCCCTGCTGGCCTCCAGCGCCCCGGAGTACACCCCTCAGACTTTGCCGGTCTCTGGCGCCCCTGGGACCGCTCCTGAGACTCTGCCGGTTTCCGGCACCCCTGAGACTGCCCGGGAGACCCCCTTGAGACTTTGCCGGCCTCCGGTGCTCCGGAGACCACCACTGGGACCGCCCCTAAGACTGTTACTGTCCCTGTCTCCATCCCTGTCACTGTCCCTGTCTTCATCCCAGTCACTGTCCCTGTCTTCATCCCAGTCACTGTCCCTGTCTTCGTCCCTGTCACTGTCCCTGTCTTCATCCCTGTCCCTGTCTCCATCCCTGTCACCGTGCCCATCCTTGTCCCCGTCACCGTGCCCGTCTCTGTCCCTTTCACCATCCGTGTCCCCATTACAGTTCCTGCCCTTAAGACCCAGTCCGTCTCATCTGTGTCTGACTCTGTCTCGTCTGTGTCTGACTGTGTCCCGTCTAAGTCTGTCCCGTCTGACTCTGTCCCGTCTGGGTCTGAGTCTGTCCCGTCTGGGTCTGAGTCTGTCCCGTCTGGGTCTGAGTCTGTCCCGTCTGTGTCTGAGTCTGTCCCGTCTGTGTCTGTGTCTGCGTCTGTCCCGTCTGTGTCTGCGTCTGTCCCGTCTGTGTCTGCGTCTGTCCCATCTGTGTCTGTGTCTGTCCCGTCTGTGTCTGTGTCTGTCCCGTCTGTGTCCGAGTCTGTCCCGTCCATGTCTGTTCTGTCAATGTCTGCCCAGTTCCGCATTCCCTCGGTCCCCAGTCCCTAAGTTCCCTGTCCCTAGTGACCCTCTGTTTCCCCTAGGCCTCTCCGGTGCCCAGTGCTCTCTGTGTTCCCTGTGCCCCCAGTCCTCTCTGTGTTCCCTGTGCCCCCTGTGTTCTCTGTGCCCCCAATGTTTTCTGTGTTCCCTGTACCCCTGGGCCCCTCTGTGCCCCAGGGCACCTCTGTTCCCTCTGTGCCCCCGGGGCCCCTCTGTTCCCTCTGTGCCCCCGGGGCCCCTCTGTGCCCCCGGGGCCCCTCTGTGCCCCCGGGGCCCCTCTTTTCCCTGTGCCCCCGGGGCCCTTTTCTTCCCAGGTCTCCTCCGTTCCCTGTGCCCCGGGCCCCTCTGTTCCCTCTGTGCCCCCGGGGCCCCTCTGTTCCCTCTGTGCCCCCGGGGTCCTCTGTGTTCCCGGTGCCCCCAGGACTCTCTGTGCCCCTGGACATCGCTTCCCCCGGACTCTCTCGCCCTCCTTGGGTTGTTTTTTGTTCTGTCTACTTTGTTTTTGGTCCCTTGTCTTTGTTTTTCTGTTTGTGTATTTTGTTTTGGGTCGTCTGGGATCCGACCCTTGAGGGGGGGGTTCTGTTATGGTTTCAGTGTTTCGTCCTGCATTTTTGCCCCGTTTCTGTTGCCTTATTGGTTTCTGTATGTTTTATGTGTACTGTGGTCTGTGTTTGTCATGTTCCCTGTTTGTGTTCTGTTTCCTGTTTTATTTTGACGGTCTGAGTTTCTGTCTTGTCTTGTCTGATTTACTTCCTGTGTTTTTCCTCCTTTGTGATTACCCTAATGTGTTTCACCTGTTTCCCGGCCCTTGTCTCACCTGTTGCTTGTTTCCTCATTTACTTTGTGTATTTAGTCTCTGTGTTTTCCTTTGTGTGGTGTGGGAGCATTACTTCTGTTTGGTGATTTATGTTGTGTTGTTGCGTGTGGTTTTTTGCCTCCTTGTCTTCTGGATTATTTTGTGTTTACCTGCCTGCCAACCTCTGGACACTTTCTGTTGTAAGTTTTTGTTTGATTAAACTCCTCCTTAACTGCATTTGGGTCTAAGCTACGTCACTCCCTCAGCAAATCCTGACACAGAGCAGGTGAATTCCACAAGATATTTATAACAAAGAAGTTTGACTTTACAAAACAGCATTAACAACTAGACAGAAAACAAGAAGAAAAATGCAGTAATATCAAATTCAGTGTTTGATAACAAAATGCATTATTCAAGAAGGGTTTTTAGGCAAAAAAGAAACACCAATTACATGTGCACGTATGATGCTTGGGTAGTATGATTTTATTATTTATGCACAAATGCAGAAAAACTGTATATTCCTTCGAAACATTGTTAAACTCCACGAAAATTCTACAGTACTTTCTATTGTCCACAAGATATATTACATAGAAGATATCACAAATGATGGACAAAGCGATTCCAATGTATACAATTGCTTTCCTAGAGAAATGTAGGCATCCTGCATTAAATAATCATTGACCCTTATGTTTGTAACCCAGTATTTACCTCTCCCATTGAAATGCCGCTGTGCATCCGCAGAGAGATGACTTTCTGAAAGGCCAATGTAGAGTAGGCACCCTTCAGTCTGACAGCAGTGCGCAGGTTCAAGGCCCACATCAAGGATATGAAGAAGGCTTTGAAGAAATCTGATGTGAACAAAGCGAAGCACAGACCAACACCATGGAATACTGTGGACTTCTCCGGGCCGTCAACATATTTTAGGATCTCATGGACCAGAACCGCCTGAGAGGACAGAGAGGTTTTTAACGCTTTAAGCATTAAACAACCATTCATCTGATCAGTCACAAAAAAACTTTGTGATGGCAGCCATAAAGACTAAAGTTGAATTTTTTTGGCTTGCTCTGTAACTGTAAATTCCCAGCCCTCTCAACCCACCATCACTTCCCCTCAGCACTGACAAACTTTTTTCTATATTTAACTACATTTAGCTGATTATACTTGTGTACTTTTACCAAAAAAGTTTTTTTTTTTAAATGCAGGACTTTTCCACGTAGTGGAGTACTTCTAAAGTGTTTTACTGATACTTAAGAAAAAAGATCTAAACGCTTCTTCCGACACATTTACAATGAATGTGATATTCGGGCAAACTTCAGAAAAGGCCACTGGATCCGGCCAACATCGGAAGCACTGGTACTATTAATATTCAAATTCAAAGAAAATTACCGGCCCCAGAAAAGATGCCATCATGGCAAGGACAGCAACAATGACAGACAGAATCAGCCTTGTTCTTTGAAAGCGAAGGATCACTCGAAACACAGAGGCCTTGTCCAGGCCCACCTTTGCCACTTCTTCCTCCCAGAGTCTGTGGAGCCTGTGCACAACACACACAATCAGCCTTTTTTAATTTATTACTAAAGTAAAACAGTAACACTCATGAAACACTACACAGGTTCCCTGTTCTTGATCATTTCCTAGTATTGTCATGATTGGAAACCAAAATACAGTGAAAGGTAACTCAACTATATCATTTATTCCAAAGAGAGAGTTAATACAAATTGAGAATGAAATAAAGCAAACAAATTGGAGGGACACTGTTGAAAATAAATCCTGTGAGAAAGCATGCAATGAAATAATGTTAGCCCTCAAAGATATAATAGCAAGATATACAAAAACAATGGCCAGAAAACCTAGAGCTAAACATAGATTGCCTTGGTTTAATAGTAATCTCTGGGAACTAATGAAAAAAAGAGATGCTTCTCTAAAAAGTTTTCTAAAATCGGGTTTAACTACTGATCATCTAATCTATAAAGGCCTGAGAAATAAGGTTACAATGCAGCTTAGAAAGGCTAAAGCATCATTTTCCTTGAAATCATTAGAGAAGCAAAAGGGAATAGTAAACAATTATGGAAGACCATTGACAAAATAACTGGCAAGGATAAGCCCAGTAGCGGTCCTGACGTGCAAATCGGTCGTCCGACCATGGTATAGGGGTGAAAGAAAGTTAGTTTTGAGCATACAGCTCAAAATAAATAATGATATTCAAAACGATAGCCTAGCTATTGCAACAGAATTTAATGATTATTTTTTTAATTCTGTGGAAATACTGGGTCAGAATTTTACTAAAAACATTGAATTATTCCCTGTGATAGTGCTGATTTTATTATGACTCCCACAAATGATATAAAGGTTAGTAAAATACTCTCAACACTGAATAATAGTAAAGCAAAGGCCATTTATGGTCTTGATACTGCTTTCTTAAAAACTCATAAAGAATCTTTGACCATCCCTTTAACTAAAGTATTAAATAAATCTATTAATGAAAGCACCTTTCCAAGTGTCTTAAAGCTTGCTATTGTGACCCCGGTGTATAAATCTGGTGACAAACAAGAGGTTAGCAATTACCGACCTATTAGCATCCTTCCGGTCATCTCAAAGGTCATTGAAAAGGTTGTAGCAGAACAACTAATTGCTCACCTTGACTCTAAGGCCTTTTTTACACCCTATGCAATTTGGATTCAGGAAAAAACACTCAACTGAAACAGCGTGCTGCTACTTCCTTGAACAAATTAAAACAAATTTAGATCAAGGTGGAGTGGTGGGAGCAGTTTTTCTTGATTTAAGCAAGGCTTTTGATACGGTTAATCATGAGATAATAATAAGCAAATTGGCAAACTACAATTTTTCAATAAGCACACAAAACTGGTTCAAATCTTACCTGAGTGGACGACATCAGTGCGTGCGGATGAACAATACATTATCCCCACTGAAAAGATGTACCATGGGGGTCCCGCAAGGGTCAATCTTAGGACTGCTTCTTTTTAGTATATATATAAATGACCTTCCACTAGTATGTAATGATATTGATTTAATAAAGTATGCAGATGATACTGTGCTGTACACTCACGGGAAAAATGCCACAGAGGTTGCTTTAAAATTAACGAATGTTATGCATAAGGTTGTTGATTGGTTACATAACTCATGTCTTACTTTGAATACTGAAAAGACGGTAACCATGTTTTTTAAAAATAGATGCAAAATTAAAGTGATGGTTCGGAGTAATTTCACCCTAGGGTCCTTTGCACCATGATCTCGAGCCAAACACCCCCCCAGAAGCTTTTTTCACCTGGGTCCCACATTGGGAGCGTTAGCGTAGCGTAGCGTTATCAGCTGAATAGCTTAGCGCAGAGGCTAATGGATCCGAGGTTCTCTTAACATTACCCCACTAATAATGCCCGAAATGATACCAAACGTCTACAGTAGTACAAATAGGTTATGCACTCATAAAACGATGGATTGTAAAATTTGTAAGTACACCAGAAGTTTATGTAAATAACACTTGCCTGCTGGCTTCGCTCTCTGCGCTGCTGCTGCTGTTCCTACGGGCAGTAAGAGTGCTTAGGGACATCTACAAATAACAACACGAAAAGAGATGCAACAAAAATATTTATTAATTTAATGATTAAATAAGGTAATGTCTCCAAACTTACCTCAATTATTACTTGTCTCCTGCTAGTCATACTACAGCACTTACTTTAAAAAATAAGTTAAATTAAAAAATATTTTTGTTGCATCTCTTTTCGGTGTTGTAATTTGTAGATGTCCCTAAGCACTCGTATTACAGCAGCAACAACAGCAGAGAGCAGAGAGCAGAAGCCAGCAGGCAAGTGTTATTTACATAACCTTCTGGTGTACTTACAAACTTTACAATCCATTGTTTTATGAGTGCATAACCTATATATACTAGTGTAGACCTTTGGTATCATTTCGGGCATTATTAGTGGGGTAATGTTAAGAGACACTTCGGATCCATTAGCCTCTGCGCTAATCTATTCAGCGGCTAACGCTACTCTACGCTACTCTACGCTACTCTACGCTAACTCTCTCAATGTTAGACCCAGGTGAAAAAAGCTTCTGGGGGGGTGTTTGGCTCGAGGTCATGGTGCAAAGGACCCTAGGGTGAAATTACTCCGAACCATCACTTTAAGGAATGTCCTGAGGTCTTAGTAGGCATTCAATTAAAAATGTGGACGAATTCAAATATTTGGGTGTCACCCTGGACGCAACTCTTACCTTTAAAAAACATGTTAAAAAACTGAGTAGTACACTGAAATTTAACCTTATAAATTTCAGACATATAAGAAACTCTTATCATTGAGGCATCAAATACCTACTTAAGTGCAATGATTGTTCCACACTTTTTGTATTGCATGACAAGTTGGTCTCAAGCAGGTAAGACAGCCTTAAGACCACTTGAATCATTATATAAAACAGCCCTTAAGATCCATGATAAAAAAAACACGTCAATATCACCACTGCAAAATAATCACTAAATACAATATTTTTAATTTTGAAAATTTGATAATGCATTCAAATGTTTGCTTACTTTTTAAAATCATTCATAATGCTGTCGCTCCTCCTCTAAAAAAATGTATTACACTCAACTCAGAAAAAAAAAAGAGCTACTCGGTCAGCCACTAGAGGAGAGTGCAATATTCCCAATCGCAAAACTTCATTTTGGAAATCATCCTTTTCTTATGTGGCCATAAGTCAGTGGAATAATCTCCCCACACATCTTATTACATGTACAAATCCTCAAACATTTCCAAGTTTGACAAAAGCATGGTTACGGTCACAACAAAATTGCACACATTTATGAGGTGTGTGTGTGCCTCAGCGGGCCAATGGAAGGTGTGTGTGTGTGTGTGTGTGTGTGTGTGTGTGTGTGTGTGTGTGTGTGTGTGTGTGTGTGTGTGTGTGTGTGTGTGTGTGTGTGTGTGTTGGGAGATATAAGGATTTTGAGTGCATAGCTTTGTTGGTGTGGGGGGGATTGGTTTTAGGAAGGGGGAACAATTGAGCACATGATAGTTTTTAATTGTGTGACTGTGGTTGTAAAATTGTATATTTTGATGTTTTGTATTTCACTTACATGACATTTTTATTGTGTTATGACCTGTTAAGGGACTACGGGCGGAAAATAGCACTTGTGCTACAACCTGGCATAACGCATCTCTCCTTGTTCTTATACAAGGTTAATGTTAACTTGTGCATTGTCCCTATTTTAAATAAAATGAATCTGAATATGAATGATTCCTTTCCTAGATGTGAATTTCAGCAACTAGGCTTTCCAGGTGTTATGTCTATACATAATCCGTACTGTAATTGCATGAAATGGCAGTAGAGAAATGTGGGGGCCGCCATGAATCAGCAAGAAGAGTGTCAGACCTTTCTCCGCTGGTTTCGGCTACATCCAAAGTAGACAGGTTGAGAGAGCTCATGTCCAGCTTATTCCTGAACAAGGCCCACATCATGGGGGTCATCCAGGCAAAGGTTGTGAATGACAGGAAACCTGCATTGTCCAAAGGGTGGGACCTAGACATGGAAAATGCAATTGGTAAAAATATGTAGAATCAGCCAAGTAGAGGATTTGTTTGTAGACATGTTACATTAAAATGATTTATCATAATATATATAAGTGCATCAAAACCGACAAATTATTTCAACAATGATACTGACTGGGATGAGGACCAGCGGAAGGGTTTGAGGGTCTGAAGGCTCTGGTGGTATTTTCCGAATAGGGTAGGGGAGGCTATTTCACCGTTGTCCAAATCAGTATGTTCTGGACTGGAGGCCACAGATCCAGTTCTCCGTCGGAAACTATCTTCGTTCTTAAGAGTCACAAAAACACAAAGAGACCGAGTGAAGGAATCAGACAGAAAGGCAGAGTTGAAACGAGTAGAAAAACGGAATGGTAGCTAGAGAAAGAGAGAGGGTGCCTTTTGTCAATATTCCAGCTAAAGAGTCTCAAAAAGTGGATCAAACTAATCGCGGCAACAAAAACACAGGATGTAAGAGAAACAATAGGAGAGGAAAAAGGTCTCAGGCAGTGAAAGCAACATGTGAAGAGGTGGATTGTTCTGGTGGAAGCTGCTGTTTGTTCTATACTTACAAAAGAGACTCCTCGAGTATCCATCTTCTCCAAAGAATAGCCTTTCATCATTTTGTCCTGTACCGAGGGCAGCAAGCATGCACAGTCACTATTTTACTCGCCAACAAGGGCTAGGTCAAGTAAAACCATTGCTTGAAGAATAATTTATCAGATACTTTTTTAACATTCCGCTATGTAACATGTGTAACAACATCATGATTATTACATGTATGTGTTTGAAACTTCATAACACTTCACAACAGAGTCATCAGTAATCACAAGAGCTGGGGTAGGCTTTCAGGATGTTTTAGAATGTGTTTATGTATTATAACTGTATCACATGTTGTGACAAGTCTCAAGGCATTACAAGTGTGGTCTAAATACTCGACTTGGTCAAATATCACAAATGTAACTAACAACATGGTGCAATCAAAAACCCAGAGGCAGAATACTGATCAAGCTTTGAGAGAGCAGTGGTGTATGTCACGGAGGAAATAAAAACAGTATTATTTAAATATAATCTAACTAAAGGTTTATACTGGGTCTGCAGGGCCCCTGCTGCTGTCTGGCAGACAGTACTACACCACCAGGCTCAGGGACAGCTTCACCCCGCAGGCCCGAGACTGTTGAACTCTTGAGCTCATCACTTGACACTTTACCTTATAATACTTTTACTTACTATTTTAACACCTTTTTACATCTCTGTATATCCAAATTTACAGGAGGGTTAATGAGCATTGTTGTAGGGAGCATGAGATGATTAACTTCAATTCCAGTCTTTCGTGCTTCATAAATTACATTTGAAAATCCAATGTGTCAATGAATTACAGGCATCCCCTTCCTATTGCCTCTCACCTCCATTCATTCTGTGTCAAAGTTCCTACAGTCAAATGAAATGCACATTCATAAAGATGAGTCCATATAACCCTTACTGCACAGTAAAATGAAAAAGCAATTCTTTACAACCTTACATACTGTATGAAGTATTTCTGATAAGGTGTAACACCAGTATTTGTTATAATGTATTATGAGGATTCTCTCTCTCTCTGTAATGTTACACACACAACCTACACACTAGTTGCACAAGTTACTATGGTGATGGGAATCTGCGTCCTTCTCATAATGTAAGCCTATGTGAAACTCGACAAAATATGTGAATGTGGTGTGCGATAGTCTTCGTAACATAACAAAGGTTAAAGGGAGAATGTTTTGCAGCTAATTGTTGACTCCTGTAAGGTTAATTATTGTTTGAATAAGGTGAAATGAGTTCTAAAGGAGCTGGCTTGCTGGAGGGCTACTTGCAGGCTTGCAATACACTGGGGGAAACCCTGAAGTAATAAGGTAATAATTACTTTAGAGTTTACTAAGGAGTAATAAGTAAAAAGTAATGTATTACACTTCCTGAGTAACTTGCCCAGCATTGGTCCACACAGTGTTATATGACAGGGCAGAATACTGTTAGAATTTTGATTTTGAATTTGTTTTCCAGACCAGAAAAGGGTAAGTGGCCATCGGTCATTATTGAACCACAACGGCGCAATTGGGCTCTAAATATTTTAGAAAAGCTCTTTTACTGTGGGCACTCTGCAGTCCACTCAGCGGTTAAATTGAATAGGTTTGAACTGTGATTTGTCAGTAGGCCTATGTTCAGCTGATATTCCAATAGTGCCAACCCCAAACTAACCTTCTATTTCTATTGTGGAGTTTGAAGGATAGCTTTGCTAAAGCAACACACCTGCTAATTAACACTGGCATTAACAATGAAACAGGAAGCTGTTCCTATTTAAATCTGCACACATTTTGATGCCAAGCTTCCAGTTTCTTTTACCAATGACTGCTGATTTCTTCTATTCTTATTTAACTGTTGCTCAGAAGTGTCTCTTTACCCTTTTAATTGTCAGTCTGGTTGAACCATTGCACAGCATTTTGTGTTAAAATCATGAAAGACCTTTAAAAATACATAGTAGTCCTCTGACAGCCATTTGACAGTACTTTTTTTTTTTTTTAAGATTATTTTTGGGGCTTTTCCCTTTATTGGACAGTGGATAGATATGAAAGGGGGAGAGAGAAGGGGGAGAGAGATGGGGGATGACACGCAGCAAAGGGCAGCAGGCCGGACCAGAACCCCGCGCCGCTGCAGGACTCAGCCAACATGGGGCGAACGCTCTCACTGGGTGAGCTAGAGGCCGCCCCGCCATTTGACAGTCTGGCAAAGCGAGACTAATAAATGAATAACCTCTTTGGTATAGGTGTTTGCCTCGTCTTTTTCAGCTCACCTCTTTCATGGGCTTGAAATCCAAAATGTTTCCATTTCGGTGGTGCAGTTTTAATTTTTTTTAGACAAATTCTGCCATACATCATCTCATCACTCCCAAACATCACACTTTCTAGTAAACAAACACAACATGGCATAGCGCTGCTCGGCTCGCCGGTAGATTGCTGTCAAAATACTAGCAGTTGTTTAGAAACAATCATACCATTATGTTAATCAAATTGTCATATTGCTTATTTTATTAATGTTAGGTAAGCTATTTGGAACTTTAGTGAGCTAAGCTACCAGTTATTCTACATTAAATGAAGCTTCACTCCTCTGAAGCTAACGCTAGCCCCCAAATAAATGTAGAAAGCTAAGCTACATCAACACGGCAGAAGCAGTTTACTACAGCCCCACTGTAATAATTGTAGATGTAATCTTAGCCCCCTGCCCCTCAAATACTTAGCTACGTCCCTGCGTCAAACGTGCAGAGCGGCGTTCGTACACAGCGAGTCTGCTGCGGTGTGGTGGCCCTGCATCCCGGCAAAGACTGGAGCGACTGAGCTGCCCCAGAGGGTCGCCGTTTCGGTGGCGTTATGTTACAACACGCTACACAGTGCTTTTATTTGATTAGTTAAGCAGCAGAATCCACTTCCTCTCACATATCACGGCAATAAGGCTGCACAAATTAAACCAGCTGACATCCTTTACTGTCAAAACACATGGGAAAACAACAAATACAATGGGATTAAGAAGGCTAGTCTAAACATAACTGTTGTGTGCATGTAATAAATCTCTTCTGATCTTATGTTTGTTAGGCTACTTATTAGCTACAGAGCCCTACAGTGTAATGTAATACAAGGATAACCAGAGCTTTTCACATCTGGACTTTTGCAGGCCAGAGTAGCTGGAGATATTAGCTGAAGCCTAAAAGTGGGGATATTGCCAGCCAAGAGAAAAGAGGCCACAGAAGGAGATGCAGAAATAAGTGAAAGAGAAAAGGGAAAGGAAGAATTGACTGTGAGGGATGAAGAGGATTCTATTCTATTTGTCTTACTTTATCAGTAATTATGTTCAAACAATACAATACAAAGTGTATTACATTATGTAACTGTCTGAGGGACAGTGTTACTGAGATTTCATGTGTAGTCTATATTTTTGATAATTTCATTAGTGTTTGAATTCATACAGTAATTAACAACATTAAAAATGTAATAAATAAGAGTTTAAAAAGGGACGTTTGATCTAAAATTGTACTAAAATATTTTACCTTAAAAATAATTTTTGTTTCAATTTTGTTGTTTTATTACAAATGCCAGTTTTAATGTTGAGGTCAAAGGTCAAATGACCAGAGTTTAGCGAAGGCCACACCTGTTTCATTGTGGGTAAAAGGAATACAGAGAGAGCCAACGCGGCTGCAGAGGAAAAATGTACGGCCTCAAACAAAGATTTTGCACGGTCCAAGAGACGCACACGATAATTGTGCTTTGTATTTTGTATTTCAGCCTTATCATATTTGTGTTTAATATTTGTTGTAATTTCTTTGCATTGAATGCACTTTCTGTACTGTTGTGACGCTAACATTGTGGAGCCTGTCTAGTTAAGGAAACGTGCTTAAGAGACTGTAAAATGACTGAAAGAAGTATATTTGACTCATTGTATTTTATTTGTTTATTTTTTTTTGTAGTTTTCACGGTGTCTTACCACGAAAATGTGGAAATAAATGATCAAAGGACATCTGTATGATGCATGACCTTATTTAATTGGACCAGTGTAATTACACATTAACCAATTAGGAGGACATTCTTTTATCATCTCATAACAAAGCCAGGGCGACTTCTATCATCTTCCACTAATGTTACAGGTACCTGCTGGTACCCAGTGAACAGATTATAGATTCCTATATGAAAGCAGATACAAACAAGAAGCAATTTAAAGATGCAGCAGGTCCTGTGTGTTTCCAGATTGCTTCTCTGCTTGTTATATTAAACAGCTCAAAATCATGTAACCATAACTCATTTCTGCTTTAAGCACTTCAATTAAATCATGTAAACACATCATTTCTATTCTACGCATTTCACTTATATCATGTAAATAACATATATGCTTTAAGCACTTCAGTTAAAATCTGTAAAAAATTACACTACTTCAGTTACATTATGTAAACATTACATATATGCTTCAAGCACTGCAGTTAAATGATGTAACAGGGGGCGGCCTCTAGCTCACCCAGTAAGAGCGTTCGCTGAGTCCTGCAGCGGCACGGGTTTGATTCCGACCTGCTGCCCTTTGCTGAGTGTCATCCCCCATCTTTCTCCCCCTTTCATGTCTATCCACTGTCATTACATAATAAAATAAATCCCCAAAAAAAATCTTTAAGCACTTCAGCTAAATTCCGTAAACATTACATATATGCGTTTGAGCTGTTACATACACGCTAAACTAACCGGGCTCGTTAAAACCACAAAGACTGCTACTATTGGTTAGCCTAGCCGGTAACAAAACAAATCCCTCTACCTCATTTTCTCTATGTGTTGCATTCAATGTGAGAGTGTGTTAGAGACTTCTGGAGGGGTTTGGGTGGTGTCACTGACTCACCTCAGACTCTGCATAGTTTAGCGTTTCAGGAGAAGACGACTGCCTCTGGAACCACTCCATTGCCTAATAGGCTTGGTTCTTTCGGCGTTCCAGCCCCGCTCCTCCTTTGTTGTCTCAGTTCCGATTTTTAAATGGTGTACAAAAGTTTGTGGTGGGGGAAACAAGCAGGTCGTCCAATCCTTTGTCTTCAGTAGTGTTCTTCAGCTAGCGACCTCAGCTACCCAGCTGGAGGTAACCTTCTCCAAAATCGCAATCCTCCCACACACCTGTGACTGTCCCGGTTAAATCAGCACACAACCACTCCCCCCTGACCCTTCAGTCTGACCCTGTCCACTACCTGAACACTAATATAAATATCATAACATCTCTCCCCCCCATATAATATAAAACATAGCAAATTAAATGACACCTACACCATTTTTGTATGTTTTTTTCCTTTCTCTTTTTGTATTTAAAAAAAATTTAAATACAAATTTCTACAATTTCGACACCACAAGGGTGGCTCTACAGGGCGTAAGAGGGGTGGGTGACCCCCCCACTGTAGGGCCTTGCCCCCCCAGCTGCCCCCCTAACTTTGGTGTTCAAAAAACTGTGCTTGTAAAAACAAACCGCCACTATGTCCACAAGCTTCTTAAAACATTGAAACAAACAATTCATATTAATTAATTTTAATAATAATTGTAGATGTAATCTTAGCGCCCTGCCCCTCAAATACTTAGCTACGTCCCTGCATAAAACGTGTAGAGCGGCATTTGCACACAGCGAGTCTGCTGCGGTGTGGTGGCCCTGCATCGCCGTTTCGGTGGCGTTACGTTACAACACACTACACAGTGCTTGCTGAGACCGATCATTTGTATGTGATTAGTTAAAGAGTACTATAAAATCCACTTCCTCTCACATATCACGGCAATAAGGCTGCACAAATTAAACCAGTTGACATCCTTTACTGTCAAACATGGGCGTAAATCTGATCCAACAGTTGGGGGGGGGACAGTAAACATAACATTTCTGAAGAGCAATTTTTGAAGGGGACACAAATAATACAGCCACAATTATACTTGTAGAGGACATGTGTACACAGAGGAAAGCCTTAATACTATCATTAGTGTAGCATGGAGACTGTACCATTATCCTTCTTTTCAGTGTTTCTCTTGATTCAATGAAAAAGCTGACTAAATTGACCAAAATATTCTTCTTTAAAACCATGTATTTATTTTTAAGTTTTTTAAGTTAAGCCACAAAAATACCTTAAAACATAATGACTTATTTTGAAAAAGTGTCCCCATATAAAAGAAATACAATGATTTGTACACTTGTTAAATTAGCTGATCATATTGTAAATTAGTGAGCCACTGGTAAAGCTCCTCTGCTCACCCTGACAGCCACATGAGCCACACTGTCTGCAGCAAACCTACTGATCAGCCATCAACACAACTGTAGATCTTCAATATACAGTCTAGCTATGATAATAACCCTATCAGTTCACACACATAACGTTAGGCTTATGGCTGTGGTAACGTTAGTTGTAGTGGGTGCATTTCTATCCAACAAGCTATTAAACACGCTAGGTAACGTTACATTATATTACTAACAGCAAACTTTTTGTCATGATGTTAGGTTGTAAAAAGATAAAACTATGCTTATGTATTATGTTTTAAATAATAAATTGTATGCTGCAGTCAGGTTATGAAAATAGGAATGGAATCTAGAATGACTAGCCTACTAAGGTAAAAACAGCTGGTTATTTCTCTCCCCCTCTCTTCCTGTCTTTGGTTAAATTGATTAGGTTAAAACCAACTATTAACATATGAAGAGGAACGTCTCTTTGAGTCTCCAACCTCCTGGTGCCAAGTCTGGGTTAGAACAAAGGAAATGCAAACTCTGTAAACTTGAATATAATCAACACTTCCATGATAATCAACCTTAGTCTGTGACCTGGAGTAAACCTAAATTAAGAGGTGTGTCCTTATCCTGAGAAATAGGAATAAATGTGGGAGCAGGAGAAGGATTCGGGGCCACAAGCCTGGGCCCCGACAAGGGAACAGGTTCTGTGGTCCGCTGGTTGCAGTGTATTGTTTTGTCATGTCGCATGGCTGCAATCTGTGTCCTGACAAGGGGAAGCATGTTTGCAGTCTGCTGCTGACAGTGTTTTCATGTTTTATGTTTGATTGTGTTTTGACTGTGTCCTGACCCCCACTCCCTCCCTCCCTGGGATTTACGCCCTTGCTGTCAAACTGTGAAAACAACAAATACAATGGGATTAAGGGCCCTATTTTATTAAACGTGAAACGCAAGTAGCTTTGTGGGCGGATCTCGGGCGCTGTTGCTATGATACCGGTGGGATAAATGAGTCTTGCACCCAACGCAAATCTAAAATGGGTTGGTCTGAAGTAGCTACGTAGGTGTGGTTTGGGTGTAACGTGCAATAAACCAATCAGAGCGTCATCTCTCATTCCCTTTAAGAGCAGGTGCGCTTGTTCCATGGCGGACTGCTATTATGACGCGGATTTGCCTGGCGCACGCCAGCAGGAGCTGTCCGGGATGCGGCAAAGTAATAAATGCCCGTCTTGACTGGGTGGCGATGTTGCTGCGGCCTCTCGGGCGCATCTCCTCAAGTCTGGAGAGGATTGCTGCAGCCATGGAGCGTGGGCCTCCAAACGCACCACCTGCTCCTGTTGTGCCCCTTCCTCCTCCCCCCACTCCATCTCCGTCCACCCGCTCCATCAGGAGCGCATCGAGTGTCCAATCCCACCGTAGTTCAACATCACGTCTCCTTAAGTCCTCTAATATTTCCTCATTTATGTCATTAACACATCCATGACTCATGGAAATGTTGTGTAAAACACAACAAGCCACAAAGAATGCTGGGACTTTTTGAGGACTGTACTGTAAAGTGCCTCCTGATCTATCCAAACACCTGAAGCGCATTTTCAGTAATATTTTTCTTTGTAATTATGGTTTGCGAAAATGGGAACTGCTGCGTCCGTGTAGATGACAGAAGCAAAGTGTATGCACGTTGTGAACACGCTACATTATGGCCAAGCATGCGCCCCTAAAATGGAATCTGAATGCGCCACTGACTTAGCACCAGTTCGCTGAACTGGAGGGAGGTTCAAGATGGCATCTCGATAACATCCTTTCTGCGTGGCTCTGCAGGGTAAGGAATAAAACTAATGTTTTGAACAACTAAAACATGACTAAGGGCTGAACAGAAGAAACCTTATGGAAAAAATAACTTATCAAGACGACAACTATCAAGAAGAACTTCTCAAGTGCTTTTTTTCCGTCACTCTATTCTCGAACAAAAGTTGCTAGCCGAGTTAACTAGTTAGCTAGTTATCCAGAAGGTTCGAACATCCTGCTAATTCAGCGTGGTCAAACTAACATGACCACGTTTTGTGAAACTAACTCAGTAAGTGCCATTTTTTTCGCTTTTTTTAATACTTTGGAGCATGGAAGAAGCGGAAGATATGCATACTGTAATGCATTATTCTGCCAAGAAATCCCCGAGTGACCAATTTGAACTAAACACTTCAACATTATCAGAGGAAACTGAGATGTGTGTGGAGCTTTCAAAGCCACCAGAAACTCCCAAGCCGCGAGCAGCAAAGAAGTCCAAGTTGCGAACCAGCGACGAAAATGACTCTGAGCCTGTGTCCAACTCACATCTGTTAACGGTAATGGAAAGAATTGAAAAAATGCAGGAGGAATCACTCAGAAGACTTCAGTGACTAGAAATAACAGTAAAAGACAACACCAACTCCATCAAAAGCGTCACCGATGTCCTTGACTCCGTGGGAAAACAAGTCGAAGACGTGACTCTTAAAGTTGTATCCCTGCAGAAAAAAGTTGACATCTTAGAAAAGCAGAATGTCATCCTCCGGGACAGATTCGGCGACCTGGATACGTACAAAAGAAGATGGAACCTGCGAGTTGCTGGCATTCCTGAGCAAACTGGAGAGAATGTTAAGAATATCATCGTCGACATTTTCAGCAAGGTTTCCCCTGACATCGCTCATCATCTGGCCTACTCCGTGGACATTGTGCACAGACTGGGTCCCCGCTCTGCTCAGGTGAACTCCAGCCATCGCATCATTGTGCAGTTCCTGTCAAGATCGCATAGGGACAAAATCTGGAGGGATGCTAGATCAGCAGCCATACTCAAGGAAAAGAAAATAAAGCTATATGACGATCTGACTCAGGAGACTAAGGACATCAGAAACAAGCTGTGGCCGCTGGTTGAAGAGGCGAGGAAGGAGGGGAAGAAAGCAGGCTTCAAAGGGTCTTCTGCATACATTGACGGTAAAAAGGTCACAGCTAATCATTTGTGAATGAAGGTTGTTTTTTTCCTGCTACCAGGCTGTCACTTTTGCCGGTGCTGTCCGAGATTTAATTTGGCCCATTCTTAATTGGATAATGAAGTTGTTATTATTGTCTCATAAATATAAGTCTAGTCTACTCCGTTCTTTCTTATGCGAATTTCATAAGTCATTACTGTTAATCGCCAGAAAACGGCCCGTCTGTTATGTGATTTGATATCACCAACTTTTTATTTTTATTTTATTTTTTTTATTATTTTTATTTTAGGTAAAGAAGGCGAAGTTTAAATCGTTAATGTACCCTTGTGTTGAAACTAGCTAATAGGTTATCTTCTGGTGCTTACTCAGCATGTATACTGAATACTGAACAGGATGGAAAACATGCCCTTGCTATTTTGACTACAGAATTTGTTCCTCTACTGCAGAGTCAGTCTGCTATTAAGTGTTCAGAGAGGGAAAATTTGTAATTTTCTCTAGCTATCTGTGTTTCTTTCATAATATTGTTCTATGTCTTTGTCTTTATTGTCAATTAATGTCAGGGGTCTGAAAGATAATGTGAAACGCAAGGCTTTATTTTTGTTTGCAAAGAAATATAAGGCAGATTTTTATTTTTTTCAAGAATGTCACTCAACTCCAATTGACTCTAAATTTTGGAAATCACAATGGGGGAAACGACATATGGCTAGCACATGGCTCTGAACATTCGGCAGGAGTAGGAACTTTCAAACACAACTTTAAGGGACATGTTATGGAGACCGAGACAGATGTTTCAGGTCACTTTGTCAGTATGATTGTGGCCATAAACAATCTTACTATTATTACAATCAACCTCTATGGTTACCACTCCTCTCTGGAGAATAGTACACTCTTTGAAACTTTGGTAGATAAAGTATCTTACTGGTTAACCAAATATCCCAATGCTTCTCTAGTCTTAGGTGGGGATTTTAATATAGCCCTAAATAACACCATAGACAGATTCCCCCCCAAGGAATTCAGTGTCTCCCAATTCAACTCTGAATTGTTTTATGGAGAAGTTTGAAGTAGTTGATGTCTGGAGGCATTTGTTTCCTAGTGAGCGACAATATACTTGGTCTAATAAGGACAGATCAAGACAGTCTAGAATTGATTATTGGCTGGTTTCCAGATGCCTGATAAACAATAACATTTTAGTTCATTTTTATAATACCCTGTTGACTGATCACAAAGCAGTCTATCTATCAATATCCTTACCTGGTAGTCATACAGGCCCAAAAGCATCATTCTGGAAATTAAATAGTTCTCTTCTGAACTACGCACAGGTCAAAGAAAAAGTTAAGGATCTTATAATAACTCACTGTAACCATGCAGAAACCCAGAAAGCTTACAGGAGGAATTGTGAACTGTTAAAATATGAGCTTGGGAAGTTTTTTAGGAAGTTTGGTGCTGATTTGGCTAAACAAAAAAGAGCAAGTGAAGATGAGATTACTCTACACCTGGCATCTCTTTGTCAAAAGGTGCCCTTATCTGAATTGGAGAGAATTGACTATATGCACTTACAAAATAAACTAGATGAATTATATATAGACAAAGCTAAGGGTGCATACATTCGATCCAGGTCCAAATGGTTAGAAGAGGGTGAACAAAACTCTGCCTACTTTTTTAGATTGAAGAAAACTAGATCGCTCCTGGATACAATCGACACACTAAAAATAAATGACCAGATAGTTGATAATCCCACAGATATATCTGCCTTTTGCCACCGTTTTTACAGCAACCTATACACATCCAAATACTGTGAAGTGACAGCTGACTCATTTATAGACTCGATCAATCATTTTAAAGTTATCTCTGCAGAAGATAGGGATGCATGTGATCATAACATCTCCAATGTTGAGGTTCTGAAAGCTATTGGTAGTCTTAAAATGAATAAAAGTCCAGGGTCTGATGGTATAACCTCTGAGTTCTATAAAATGTTTGACAAAGAACTATCCCCCTTTTTGCTAAATGTTTTCTAAGAAAGCATTCATAATGAAGCTCTTCCAACAAGTATGACTCAAGGTATCATCACCCTGATTCCAAAGCCAAATAAAGACAAAGAAAATTTAGAAAACTGGCGTCCAATTACACTACTAAATAATGATTATAAAGTGTTGGCTATCATATTTGCTAATAGAATGAAGTACGTTCTGGACTCTATCATAGATGAGTCACAATCTGGATTCATGAGGAAACGTCATATTGCTAACAATGTTAGACTGATTTTGGATGTGCTAGACTATAGCGATCTCATCAATGATAACAGTTTCCTCTTGTTTCTTGATTTCTATAAAGCTTTTGACTCTCTTGAACACGGCTTCATTTTGAAAGCTCTTGATAAATTAGGATTTGGTAATTTTTTTGTAAAACTATTAGAACCCTGTATAAAAATGGCAATAGTGCACTAAAATTAAAACTTGGCACATCCCCAAGGTTTAACGTGTCTCGTGGGGTTAAGCAAGGTTGCCCTATCTCACCCTACTTGTTCTTAATAGCTTCTCAACTCCTGGCTCTTCATATCTCAAACAGTGCCTTAGAAGGAATCTTAATTGCAGATAGGCAGATTATAATCAGTCAACTTGCTGATGACACCACAATCTTCCTGAAGGACGCCTCCCAGATTCCTTTATCATTAGAATTAATCAAAGGATTCTCGAAAGCCTCTGGTCTTTATTTGAATTTAAAAAAGTGTGAACTTATGGCTATAAAAGATTGCTTGGTGCCCTCTATACATAACATCCCTGTAAAAGATCAGGTCACTTATCTAGGAATTACCATAACCAAAGACCAATCTACAAGGTGCTCCCTAAACTTTAGTCCTACCTTTCAGAAAACACAACGGAAATATCTTATCTTTAAGAGGTAGAATCTTACTCTCAAAAGCTGAAGGTATATCCAGACTTACTTATGGTGCTCTCTCTTTAGCTGTAGATAGTAGTGTGTCCAAAAAAATTGACTCAGTATTGTTCAACTTTATATGGAAAAACAGAATACACTATATTAAAAAATCGGTTATAATGAACTCTAATCAATGGGGGGGTCTGAACTTCTTAGACTTCACCACATTAAATAACACTTTCAAAATAAACTGGATTAGACAGTTTATTAATAACCCCACATCCTTATGGAACTTTATCCCTAACTATGTTTTCTCTAAAGTTTTTATTGATGTGCAATTACAAGATTAGTAAAATCCCAATCAAATTGTCTAATTTTCACAAGCAAATGCTTTTGGCGTGGTCTCTCATATTTAAACATAACTTCTCACCACACAAATGCTACATTTGGAATAACGAGAACATTCTCTACAAACACCAATCTCTTTTTTTTGAAAATTGGTTTAACAACAATATTACACTTATTAGCCAACTTGTTGATCCGAATGGTAAACTATACGAATACTCCGATTTCCTAAGAAAATATCAAATTCCAGTAACAGTCAAGGAATATGCTATTATTTTTGGTGCAATTCCCACCGGGATTATAATGTTGTTAAAGGGTAATACTCCCCCACAACCACACACTCATCCAATCACATTAACTGATACTCCTGTAGGTGGTTTGTGCTTCTCAACAGAAAATCGCAGCATCAATAAGAAAATTAGAGCTTTATTCCAGTCTGACCTTGTTACTATTCCCTATGTTGTTCCATACTGGAATGGTATTGTAGAGAATATTCCCTGGAAGAAAGTGTGGTCTTTACCTTTTAAATATCTTGTTACTAATAAAGTGAGAGAAGTTTCGTTTAAACTAATACACAGGTTTTACCCAGCAAAATCCTTCCTTAAACGATACAAACAGGATATTGAGTCTAACTGCTCATTCTGTAATAGCACTGATGAAAATGTGTCACATCTTTTTTGGAACTGTCCCCATGTTGTTAAATTCTGGTCCGAGTTCCTAAAATTCATTCACTCAGTATTAATCCCAGATTTTTCATTTTGCTTTAAGGATGTTTTCTTTGGTATGTTTGACGTTGAACCTGAACTTTAAGGTAAATACTTTATTGTAAATCTTTTATTTCTATATGCTAAATACCACATCCATAGAAACAAATTCAATGGTTCTAAACCATTCTTTTCTGGTTTTATGACTGAATTTAGAAATTACATAAATTCAGTTAAGTACTCGAAAAACACTAAGGCCGTAAGAACTCTAGATCTATATGAGTTGTATGTGTCCTCAAAGACTTATTAATAAGGTTTTATTATTATACATATTTATCTACTTATTTCCCTGCCTACCAGCTTGTCCACTTAGGCCTTGTGACTGTGGCTGTACCCCTGTACACTGTATACCTGATGTACTGTTGTATGTCATTTGTTCTTTGTATTTTGTACTGTAATTGTCTGTAATGTTCTATATGTATAAATAAAAAAAATTTAAAAAAACAGTTCGCTGAACCGCCCCCGGGAGCGCAAATACATTCCCTAATTTACCGACGTGCATCTGTGGAGGGAAAAGTCCGCTGTGCGTCGGGTGCAAAATAGGAATGATACATGCGTCGGTGTACAAAGTCAATGGCGCTGAGTGCAACATAGGGCCCTAAGAAGGCTAGTCTAAACATAACTGTTGTGTGCATGTAATAAATCTCTTCTGATTTTATGTTTGTTAGGCTTCTTATTAGCTACAGAGCCCTACAGTGTAATGTAATACAAGGATAACCAGAGCTTTTCACATCTGGACTTTTGCAGGCCAGAGTAGCTGGAGATATTAGCTGAAGCCTAAAAGTGGGGATATTGCCAGCCAAGAAAATTCTGAGTAGTGCACAGGAGGAAGAGGAGGAGGGAAATGAAGAAGGAGAAGGCAGTAAACTGGAGAGACCAGCTGGGTCAGAGCAGGGGAAGGCCACAGAAGGAGATGCAGAAATAAGTGAAAGAGAAAAGAGAAAGGAAGAATTGACTGTGAGGGATGAAGAGGAGGCTGCAGATTCAGAGAGAGGGACAGAGGCAGGGAGTGATCAGGAGGAGGCAGATGAAGATGACAGGGAGGAAGAGGTCTGCAGTTACCCCTGGACCATATGGTATGTTTATTTTCTCCTTCCATATAAATTGCATTACAGTAGCATTTTAAGTTTTTGGCTATTTCCATTCGGTTGTATATGTTATAGGGTTAGATATGTAAAGATTTACATATACTGAACAAAATTATAAATGAAACACTTTTGTTTTTGCCCCCATTTTTCATGAGCTGAACTCAAAGATCTAAGACTTTTTCTATGTACACAAAATGCTTATTTCTCTCAAATATTGTTCACAAATCTGTCTAAATCTGTGTTAGTGTGCACTTCTCCTTTGCCGAGAAAATCCATCCACCTCACAGGTGTGGCATATCAAGATGCTGATTAGACAGCAGGATTATTGCACAGCTGTGCCTTAGGCTGGCCACAATAAAAGGCCACTCTGGTCCGAAAAACCAGTCAGTATCTGGTGTTATGGTTAGGGTTAGGGTTCATCCATGAAGAGAACACCTCTCCAAAGTGCCAGACACCATCGAGTGTGAGCATTAGTGAAAAACTGCAGTCAGGTCGAGAGAGAGAGAGAGAGGGGGGGGTGAACACTAACCCTTCCCCTAACCCTCCAACCATCCAATGTCCTTAAAGCTTCAGCTGCTGCTTCTCCACTATTCTCTCCCAAGACCTGTCCAATAGCAGCGCATGCCACAAACAGCGCACTTGTACGACCTTCCTCTCCATTGCCATGAAGCACCATAACCTGGTCATGCACACTCCACTCGTCAGTACGAGCTCAAATCAACTGGATGTGGGTCCTCTGGACTAAGCTCCTCCACAGCGGGCTCTGGAGCCACCACATCATGGTTCGCTGTGGGGTCTAGAACAACTTTTCCTTGAGACTGGGTGACTAGACAAGCAGGAAAAACTCTGAGCCATCTTCAACTCAAGCTCTTTCATTTCATACTCCCTCTTTTCCTCTCTTTCCTGACACTCCCACTCTTTAGTTGCATATTCATCAGTGCATACACTTAGAAGAAACTACATGATCTCTGGTTTCATAGCCTCCTCTGAAACCTCTAACTCCAAATCCTCAAATAATTTCCATATTTCCTGTCTATTCAACATAACCAAACGTTCAAGGGTTACTCAAGTTCCCAGAAAATCTTCTGCCTCAAAGTCTGCCACGTTCTACTGTTAGCGCTTGCAAAAAGCAATATCACAATGTATAGACTGACAGACATAGACAACGTCTATGTGAACCAAATGTTACCCAACTGGCAACAACAATTATTTTACTGAAAAACACAAACAACCATCCAAACCTTGGATGCTCCACACAATTAGCCGTCCAGCCCAGGAATATAACATACACAACAGTAACCATCTAACCAGGACGTTACTCCAAAGTAGCATTTTCAAACCTTGGACGCTAAACCAAATTAGCCGTCTAGCCCAGGACGCTAATGTACACAAGTTGCTCCCCGGATGCTGTATGCCGTCCACTCCCGCTAATACATAGGATTGGTTAAAATCGTCTATGGTTAAAATGCAGTAATATAATTTCACTACATTGTAATATGACGATTAAGAATAAAGTTTGTTTAGTTTAAAAATGATACGTTAATATAAGGCAATGTTGCACGACGTGACGCAAACATTACAAGCTGCACATTATTGGAGGCACGAGTGGTATTCACAGGGCATTTGTCATTATCTCCATAACTTCAAAACCTCACATGAAGCCTGTAGAGTCTTTTACCAACTCCTAAATTAGGCCAATGAGGTGGGACCAGGGAAGAACTTGCTTGGACAAGATTTCTGCGTAACAATAATCAATGTCCACAATCTGTCTGCATTTTGGTGCTGTGACCCATTTATTTTCCTGACGGCCTGTTCACCGTAGCACAAGCAATACAGTCCATTTCATTTCATTTCTGGTTTAGTTCCATTCATTTTCTTTTGCACACAAATCAAACAATGAAACGCAAACCTGACACGGTGAAAAGCTGTCTGCTGTTCCCCCTAGCCACACACCTGTATCCCTGGCTGTTAATTACCTATATGTGGTATATAAACAAAACAAAACAAACTTGTGTAATGGCTCCAACAACAAGGAAGAAGAAAAATGTGTCACTGATTACCGCAAACAGCACATTTAAACATTTCCATAATTTATTGCCAGCTGCAGCATTGTCTGCAGTCACTTTATGTTACATGAGTATCATCATCATCATCATCATCATTTCAACATGTATTGAATATGTAGGGCATATTCACCCAGCAGATTGAAACTTCATATGCAGAAGTTTGCAAAGATGCAAACAAAGTCATAGAAAATCAATAAATAATGTTTTAAATATACATTCATATCCACTCCTATAAAAATCCTATGAAATAACACTGTCCATGTATTTCTTTCAGGATTACATCCATATCTGTCCAGACTCATATGTTGTAAAGACTTTGAAGGTATTTAATAAAAGCTATACATTTATTTCTTGGTGAAAGGAAGTTCTCTATGCATCTGAGCAAGACTGAATCTATCTTGTTTGGTACAAAAAGGAAGTTGGCAAAATCAAATACTTTAAAGGTGATGTGTAATGGGTCTGAAATCATATCCAAATCAAGTGTCACATATTTGGGTTTAACATTGCCCCCAAATATTTATGCTCTAATGTAACCATGGTCCACACAGCATAGTCATAATACTAGCGCCAGCATTCGCTCCTGCATAGTTCCTAGAGCTAATAATGCAATTAAAAATTATTTCTTTTACATTGTTATAATGGCATGGAATAGTTTGCCTACTGCTACAAAACTCCTATCATCAAAAGGGATTTTTAAAAGACAGGTCAAGCAGCTTTTATGGAACAAGATGAATATTTATTGATACATTGGATCAGGCATGAAAACGGGTCAGGGGTGAAAAAGGTGAGAAGGATATTACCCCTCTAGGGGGGTCTGGGGGAGAAGAACATTTTAAATATTCAATATTTTAAAGCATCAATCTGATGCATTTTGAGATGCATTTTTTGCCAACCAACAGTGTAATATTTAAATATGCACTCATTAAAGTTAATTTGACTGGCAAAACAGTTAAAGTCCTTCTGACATTAAACAATAATAAAAGTCATAATTTTTAAAGACTAAAAAGTTTTGGATCAATTTTTACTTTTTCCAACCATATGTTAAATTAAGAGTCAATGTGGATTTACATATTGCAATAATATCATAATCCTACAATGAATCATTGTGAAAACTAAACTTTACTACTTTGGCCAGGTCATCATCAAAAAAGCAAATTAGTACATTCATGATTTTGTCCATGTTGATATTAGCTGCTTTATTTACATTTATTAAAAACGTCGCATTGTTTATCTTTTCATACAGCTAGACGTCTAAACTCTGGGACAAGGCCGTTATGTTTAAATAGCTGCCATGCTGATTCCAAACAGACAGCTTTATCAAGGCAGTTTGGGCTTCAGATAGCTTTTACGGTCAGTGTAACGCTTATGGTCCGTGTACTTTTTCGTTCATTCGATTTTCATTTCATAAACAGGTATTAAAAAACAAAAAACGAATGGTTATTTGATTTTCGTTTTAAAACATGACATTTGAAATTGAAATACAATGCGTTTTTTCTTTTTCATTGTCGAAATGGGATGGGAGAAATTTAAAATATGCTGTGATTTTCATTTTCTATTTTATATAACAAAAATAAAATCACTCGAAAAGAGAAACGAAAAAAGGCTTGTTTTTTTATATTCAGAGACCGGATGTTGTCATTTCCAAGGCAACAGCGCCAGCCTAGCCTACCAGTGTTCAGCCCAGGCCAAAATTACTTTGGAAACCTAGCTAGCTATACTCTTGATAATCCTTGGGGGAATTTTATTTCATAATGTCACATGTATTTATTACCCTCTCTCCCTGCCTCCCTGTCTCTACCCACCGCAGAACAACTTCGCGCCGAAGAGAGTCGAACCAGCGGAGCAAATAGACTTTCGGTTCACGGCTGTAACGTTACCGCGCATTCACCGCGTTAACAATCCCAGCAAACTTTCTGTTGCTGCCGGTTAGTTTGCTGATCTGGCAGAGAGTCACCCGGGGTTTGGGATCAGATCATAGGGATCAGACCTCCGGTGCTGGGTCTAATATTCTAATATTAGCCGCTGCTGCAGCTAGCTAGCAGCTAGCCACCAGCCCTGTTGACCTCGGTCCCCGCGGTTCGCTCCCGGGACTGACTCTGGCGTTACCCGCTCTATGATCAATGAGCAATGATCAAGGATTACCAAATTTCTCTCTCATATTGCTCCTCATAACCACTGAAAAACTAAAAATTTTAACCCAAAGTACAATTATTATGGACGTTAGCTGACATTAAGGGTTTCTGCTTCATTAAGGGAAATTGTAAGGAAAAGCTTAACGTGGGGTTAACCATTAACGTTTTTTTGATCACTGTTTATAAACAGTGATCAAAACCAACCCAAAGTCGTTATGGACGTTATCTGACTGATAACTGACTGATATTTGATTGATCATTGTTTAGGTACATTAAAGTTAAGCTTTTCACGTTAAGCGTTTTAGAATGTCGTCCGGCTGCAGCTGAGGGAATCTGTAGCCTATAACTTCCGTTTTTGCCCCCTTACATAAATATAAATATGGCTATGAAATAGATCATGAAATACAGGCTTTAGTCATAATAGTTCAATAGCCTAAATACATGTATGTTTTACTATGTATTTTGAGGGACTTTTATTTATTCCATCTATTTATATGCACGTTATATTTAAGGGAAGTTTGGTTATCTCACAGACTCAGACTAAAAGCAGCAGCAAGCCTGCCTGACATCAGTGCATCATAGCATATCACTATCTGCAAATAAAATAAAATATGAATAAATCACGAGCGCGGGCAGATTCCCAGCTCAGCTAGAGCGGGTAACGCAGCTCTGCAGACGGACCAGAGTCTGTCAGCACCGGGGGGCGAACCACGGGGACCGAGGTCACAGGGCTGGTGGCTATCTGCTAGCTAGCTGCAACAGCAGCTAATATTATAATAGACCCAGCACCGGAGGTCTGATCCCCATGATCTGATCCCGAACCGCCGGTGACTCTGCCAGATCAGCAACAGAAAGTTTGCTGGGATTGTTAACGGTGGCGTAACGGTAACGTTACAGCCGTGAACTGAAAGTCTGTTTCCTCAGCTGGCTCGACTCTCTTGGGGCGAAGTTGTCTGCGGCGGGTAGAGACAGAGAGTCAGAGGGAGGCAGGGAGAGAGGGGAATAAATAAATGTGGCATTATGAAATAAAATCCCCCAAGCATTATCAAGAGCACAGGTTTCCAAAGTAATTTTAGCCTGGGCTGAAAGCAACACTGGTAGGCTAGGCTGACGCTGTTGCCTTGGAAATGACAACATCCGGTCTCTGAATATGAAAAAACAAACCTTTTTTCATTTCTATTTCCGAGTGATTTTATTTTTGTTATATGAAATAGAAAATGAAAATCACAGCATATTTTTAATTTCTCCCATCCCCTTTTGACAATGAAAAGGAAAAAGATGCCTTGTATTTCGATTTCAATTGTTGTATTTTAAAACGAAAATCAAATAACCATTCGTTTTTTGTTTTTTAATACCTGTTTATGAAATGAAAATCGAATGAACGAAAAAGTACACGGACCGTTACACTAACCCTTTTACACAGTGGCCATCGTTAATGACAAATCATGTTCCGCTATTAACGTGCACACACGTATTGTTTGTATCACGGACGGTCAGTGAAGGAACGTAGCGGTAGCCGTCGTTGCCGGTAACGTACTCGTATGACAGAGTGCACGGACGAAGCTTTGTGAATAGGAAGCCCTGTCTTACCGCTGCTGCCGTACAGTATCTTCCTTCAACATGCGCTGAAAAAGCACCTGGCTCCCTCAATTTGAGACACCAAGTGCTAAACAGCTTCCCGTCTCCACCCTTTTCCTCTTGTCCTCTTGTCCCAGTGCCATTTGTTTTAACTACTTTCTCAACTAAAGCTGCCTGTATCTACCAAGGGGGTAAGCGAGCGACTGGAATGCGTAGCTCCTAAGGCGCCATTTTGATGCTAATAAGTGATCACCCGCCGTTAGCATCGCATTGACTGCCATTCATTTTGACGTCACTTTGACCGCGAATAACTTTACATCTGAAGCGTTTAAAGACTCTATTTGTCCGTTGTTTATTTCTAAAGAAACACGACAACGTATAAAAGGCTCCATTACCTTGTAGCTCACGTTATGGCTCCCTAGCAGACGTTTTTATAAAAATAGGCTAACGATTGGGTCATAACCAAGCGACTTACTGTCGCATAGTAGAGGAATTACCGTAGTACAGGAGAAGCTCGCAGGCAGTTTGGACTTACGTTATCTGTTTAGGTTTAATTACTAATGTTAACTAGCATTTTAGTTAGCAATAATTAGCCTGTGCCTATGTTATCTCCTTACATATACCTACGCTCTCCGTCTCTGTAAGATTGGGAATGATTGAGATTTCTCTTGGCACAGCTACCAGAAGACTTCACACTTTCAGACAGGTTGCTCACGTCACATTTACGTTGTCTCTGTCAGTTGGAGGCTGCTCAGTAAAGCAAGAGATCACCGGAAAAGTGCTTCTAATAGCCTTCACTGGTCTCAGTCCAGAGTAACGGGCTCTGTTGGCCCATTTTATATATGTCAATGGTATCTACATGCTCCAAGTTTAATAAACTTTGCCTCAATTTCTTTTAGCCGCGTTACCACGGAGACCACACCGGCACCACACTCTCACATTTCGGCAAAGACCTGTCCTACTTTGAATCTGATTGACTAGAACTCGTTTCATTGGTAGGTGGAAGTTCAATGATTGGTTAAATCCATCGCATCAAAACAAATCCCATGTGGACTTTTTAATTTATTTATTTTTCTAAAATAGTCATACGCCAGAAATCGGGTACCAGGCCCGACTACTTACCCGTTTTAACCTCTGCTCGCTTCTCCTCTGTTCCCTCATTTCTCCCTTCTCTTGTGTTTTCTCTCTCCTACCTCCTGAAACTGCCACCACTACTCACCCCTCTGGACAATCTCCTCCCCCTCACCTCCAGGCCTAGCTCTTGTTAGGGGCCGAGCTGCATTTGCCTGTATTATTCTTCTTCTTCCTAAGAAATCCATGTTCCCATGCACAAAAACTATGTCCTGATGGTGGCGCTACAACAGCCATTTAAAATTCAAAACTTTAAAAAATCATAACAAATCAACCGTACACGCTACAACGTCACAACTTACGCCAAACTGTAGCCCCAATAGAGCAGAAACAAACTGTACTCTGCTTTTCTAGAGGCAATTTTGAAGTCCATCACTCTACTTTTTGCAAAAACTGCAAAACATCTCCTCCCACATTTTTGTTTCAATTGACACCAAATTTGAGCAACTTCATCTTCAGACTGTTCTCGAGAAAAATAGTATTCAGATTTTCAATTCATCATAAATTGAGCTCACAGTGCTTTAAAACATTTTACTGCATACAGTAGTATAAACATATCCTGCAATTTCTTCCAAATTAAATGTTTGATGTTCATGGAAAAAAATTCACAACATCTGAAGATCACTGTAGATTTGGTGTGCAAAATGTCAGAATTTTATCTCAAAAAGGGAATTTAATTATTTTTTTGAATTGTGTCCTCATCTACGCATTGCAGTCAATTCAAAATACAGTAGAACATTTTTAAACATCAGTTTGGCATTTATTGATCCTTGTGAAAATAAATTACAGGCATCTCTGTATTGTATTAACCAAGTACACAAATTCTCAGAATTTTCTAATAAGAAATTAATTATTTATAGTAGCTTAAAATTCTGCATTTTCATGCAAAAATGCTCCTTGTCTACTAGGCCCAGAGAATAACTCCCTGAGATCAGAAACTGCCTACGGCCTCAACTCAGGGTGCAAACTACAGGGGAGCTAGGGGGAGCTCGGCTCCCCTTAATAAGACATGGGCTCCCCTGAAAATGTGATTTGTGAAATTTGGGGGGGGTCACTAAAAATATTAACAGTGTGTCATGTTGACGTGCAATTTCAGTTTTGTGTAATGTGATCATCGTGGATTATTATGTGTAAAATTGCAAAAATATCATTAACGGCAATTTAAAACTAATTCACTTCAATAAAGATAACTATACATGCTATTCTTGGCATGAGCATCAAGGCGTGGCGGCGCTGAGGTGCAAATTCAACTCATGTTTAGTAGGCCTACATGTTAACTCCATAAACTGTTAATATTAATTTTACAGTCAATGGTTAACTCAAAGATTTATAGAAAAAATATAAACGTTGGAGGCCATTAATCAGCACGCAAAGTCCTTGAAATCCATTCTGCTGTTAGCATCATATAGTCATGGCAAAAAGAAAACAAGGCAGTTTAATTCATTTTGGTTTTACTAAGAAATTGTGTAGCGATGACATTAATAGCACGATTGATTCACCTGCTGCAAGCCCTGTTGGTACATCTCCTGTCGGGGTGACAACGCAAGAAGAAGCTGAAGAAATAATGTCCTCTCTGGCTGAAGATGGGGGTGGTAACAGCTCGTCAGAGGCCGGTCACCATCCTTACCCCTCTTGTTCCTCTCTCCCGTTAAATTGGAACAGCCAGCAGTGGAAAGACTGGAAGAGCCCATATACATGGCTGTTTGGTAACCCTTGTGTCGTCTTTAACCCTTGAGAGAGATTATCTATTGATTGATGGAATAGCTGACAGTATAACGCCTTTGCATCTTGAGCAAAGTCACCCTTGGCCATTGGCTGCATCCTTTGTTTTCAGGCTGGAGGCAATTCCAGGTGCAACTCACAAGACACTTTTGTTTGCAGAGTAAAGTTGAAGCTCAAACGGAACATGTTAGAGACCGTTTCCCCTGCAGGGAGATCACAAACTAAAACCTAAGTGTTGCTCCTCCTAAAGGCCTCAGGTAATACTGTAACTACAGTCTGCAAATACTGTGGACACACAGCACTCTGTTCAAATGCTAACACGCTGCTGGCAAAACGGTTAAGGATAGAAGCTTGGGGTGCATCGCTAAGGCAGACCTGCCAACCTTGAAGAAATTTTATGAGTACACCCCCGCGCGCACCAATCACCAACAGCCCACCACCAATCACCTATGAGAAACCTATGAGATACTTAACAACAAACTACATAATATAATTTCACCAATCAAGATTTATTAGTTACTTATTAGTAAGCGGACGAAGATGGATGGAAGATTTATTAGTTACTCCATAACCATATACAAGTAGACCATAAATGTTATACAATTACTGCTATCACTCCTAACATTGAATTGAAAACAAACATTGTACAGGAGGCATAGCCCATAGAAACTTCTTCCACCTGAAAATACATTGTTTGGCTCATCACTACCTTCTAGATTACAATAAATTATTATTACTGTGTAGAGGAGTGGATGAATGGCTGTACGCTTAGTGAAACTACTATACAAATGTTTTCTTATGATGAGATGAGAGTCAGACCAGGTTAACATGTAGCCTTCTTCTGATTACTGAAGGGAAATTAAGTAGTTTAAGTAATAATTTACTCATAAAGCAACTTTAAATAGGCCTAAAGCAACTACTAAAAAAAAGCAGAGATTGAAGCCTGACAGAGACACAATTATAGGCTAATAAATAACATGGGTCAGATATTTTAGATATGCTTTTAAAAATTTGACATGGGTGACATTGCATTATGTCAGTTGCCATCACATCACATAAATAGCCTAACTATTACCTTTATCTGACGTTAATCAGCACCTGGCCTTTCTAAAACCTTTTAGTTTTCTAGCCATTCCACCGCTTTTCTAACTGCCCCCAACTAATGGGAAGGATGGCAGGTGTGATAGGCTGGCCTATTGACACCAGTGTCGGGCAAGTTAATTCCAAAATGTAATACATTATTGATTACTAGTTACTGTCATTTGAGAGTAATTAGTTATATTACAATATTACTGTTTCTGAATTGTAATGACTACTTTTGCGTTACTTTTGAGTTACTTTCACCAAAATAAAAGTGGGAGTATTCTTGGAAGATAGCTTGTAAATTTCACCACGGGGTCAACAAAGTCTCATCTTTATCCACTTTAATACATCATAATTTATTCATATTATTTTGTATTATTAAATGACGCTGCAAAGTAACTAAAGCTATAAAATAAATAGTTAAGTAAAACGTTCAATAGCCTACTTTACTCTGAATTGTGGTGGACTAGAAGTAGCCTAATAAGTACGAGAAAATGAAAAATACCCAATTAAAATTGAATCAAAGTAGCCGACGGTAGTATACCGACGGCTATAGTTACTTTCCACCGCTGATAAAATGTAATATTAGCCTACGTGTAGCAAGACTAAACATTAATTCTCAACATGTGTCAGTTGCTCGGTCACATTGCTGTCGCCACTGACAGGACACAGATGTTGTCAGTTACCGTCTGGTTCTGGCTCTGACCCCGGGGAACGGTGACGGGACAGCTCGCTTCAACGCAGCGTAAACAACTCCGGAAAATAATGTCCGTGTCGCAAATGTATCTCTGCAGTCAGTTCAACCACTGAATTGTAACGCGTTACTCCCATCATCCATTTCTTTTTAATATCATTATGTTTCGGGGGGTGGGGAGTATTTGTTTATGGGACTGTGTTCGTTACCTGTTGCCCCTTGGTGACTGATGTCGATGTCTGTCTTGCACACGGTGCAGAACGCGTACTGTCTATGTGAGGTAGCCTGGACATGTGGAGGAAAGGCCATCTCTCCTGTTAAGAAACCGTTCCGAACCTTTTTTTGAGGCGGTTCAGCCATGACATGCAAACCTACAGTTATCCGGACAGCCTGTTTCTACTGTTGCTTAATTAAATAAAACATCAAAAGAGAGAAGTTGTCTGAGTCGTGTTTTAAACAGACACACCTGGGGCGAAGTTGGGAACCAGAATCAGCTTTAAATACAGTCCTAATCTAGTCCTCACTAACACGGGCCCAATTATAGTAACTACATGAAAACTTCACGGTTGTTGTATGAAATGTCGGTTGTGTTTAACCTACATCATAATTTTCTATCATGTGAAACAAGAGGCCAAGTCTAGTGGTGAAGCTGCAGACAGACGCTTAACAGTGTGCTCCTCAGCAGTCTGCTCCCCCTGCTGCTCATAAGGTGCCTCTGCGCCCCTTTCGTTTCAGACCCTCCCACCAGCCTTTGGGCCACGCCTCCTCATTTACATTGACATGTGTCAAGTCCAAACGAAAAGGCAATGTTAAATGGAAATTCAAAAGCCAAATATTAAATCCAAATGAAAATCCAATGTTAAATTGAAATTCAAAAGCCAAATATTAAATGAAAATTAAAAGCCAATGTTAAATTGAAATTCAAAAGCCAAATATTAAATGAAAATTAAAAGCCAATGTTAAATTGAAATTCAAAAGCCAAATATTAAATTCAAAAGCCAAAGCCAAATGGAAAATTAAAAAAAATATATATTTTTAATTTGATCTTGCTTTGTTTTCTCTTTGGACTTTCAATTTGAATTATGAATAAATATTTCCTCCATAAATATATACAGTATATGCATGGAGAGTAGATACAAATTCAATTCAATTCAATTTTATTTATAGTATCAAATCATAACAAGAGTTATCTCGAGACACTTTACAGATAGTTGGTCTAGACCACACTCTATAAATTCCAAAACCCCAACAATTACAGTAATTCCCTCAAGAGCAAGCATTAGCAGTGGCTATTGCGACAGTGGCGAGGAAAAACTCCCTTTTAGGAAGAAACCTCGGCAGACCCAGACTCTTGATAGGTGGTGTCTGACGGGCCGGTTGGGGGTGTGATGAACAGTGGCAAATAATAGTCACATTAAATATAATGGAACAGTGACTTCGCAGGTCATCGTGGAAGTTCATGTCATAGCAGGGCACATCATGTCATACTGAGTAGTGCAGTCTCCTATACCGGATCCTGACTACTCTGTGTGTATGAACATCGCAGTAGGGCGTTGCGGGATGTAACGTGGCGCTGCAGAGCACGGGTGGATGCGGCGGACGCAGCAGGATGCAGTCACTATGCCGTTACTTTTTCTTTATTGCTGTCTATTACAGCACATATTTATAAAGTTTTTTTTGCTGATGACACTGTGGCTAAGAGACTCAATGCCATAATTTCTCTGTTTGGATTTGTTGGCAAGCTGCACGTTCTGCCATTACACCAGGTATTACGTGTATTCCTCATCCCTTAAAAGCTATGCTACATGTCTGAGCCACTGCACAGCCGTCACGCTGGTCTGTGTTCGTCAGCAGGGATTTGTGGTACATCTCTATGCAGACACTACTCTGCCTTGTGGCATCAGTCTAATCCAGCAGGACTGTGGTAGTGCCAAAGAGGCGATGTTGTGGTGTCTCAGTCACAGAAAAACCTGTTATGTGTCATGACACGTATCTTTGTCAATGGTTAAGTGTTATGTCTGTATTTGATAAGGAATACTCCCAACAATAAAAGCCCACTGGTTTCACTATTCATTTGTAGTTGAAAAAGAGTTTTTCTTATACAAACTATCCCAATAATTAACACTTTGAGTCCCTTTCACTGTGTCTAAAAGCATATTTAATTGCAAGTCAAAATTAGCTAAATAAGCCAACATAGTATCCAAGAGTTTAAACAAAGGTAGTAATAATAATATGAAAACAGAGCCAAGCGTATAAATAAATGTGAATTTCTTTGTGCATAAACACTTATTTTACCTCAACCCTTTTTTACTCTGTGTTCATTATTTCTTTAGTAACGATACTGTTGGTGGTATTTCAAGAAATCCCCCTGAAATACCACCAACAGTATTTCCTCCAGATAAATCACTCAATGCCATTTTGATCATTTTCAACATATCACCTGTACCTGTATGTAGCTTTTCCATGTCTGCCTGTTCTGTACTGTTTAACTCTGCCACTATAACAATGACAATACCATTATCATATGTGCCCAGCAGGTGGCGACAATTTTTAACCTTTATTTATTTTATTTTTTTAACCTTTATTTATTCAGGTGTGGTTCACTGAGAGGCAGCCTCTCTTTTGCAGGAACGCCCTGATCACATTCACAAAGTTCCACATTCATACCTGGAAGCTGCCCAGTACAACCACAGTCTGATCTGCTGGCCACTGAGCAATTGTACTAGTATTTATTCATTTCAATTCATCTTTTTTTTTCTTTTTTTATGTATAACTATACAACTTAACTTATATTGTCTCTGTGCTGTTTTATGTGTTTTTCTGTTGCCAGAGTGCCAAAGATGAATTTCCAGTGTATGTAAATTCAGTGGACAATAAAGTTATCTATCTATCTATCTATCTATCTATCTATCTATCTATCTATCTATCTATCTATCTATCTATCTATCTATCTATCTTTATGTTTTTCTTTGGAACACACCTCATGATAACTCAAAATACAGACCTTTTTTTTTATTTAACCTTTATTTATTCAGGGAAGGTTCACTGAGAGGCAGCCTCTCTTTTGCAGGAACGCCCTGATCACATTCACACAGTTCCACATTCATACCTGGAAGCTGCCCAGTACAACCACAGTCTGACCTGCTGGCCACTGAGCAGCTCCACTGGAGCAGTTGGGGTTAAGGGCCTTGCTCAAGGACACCTCAGTGGTGGTAATGAAGGAGGGACAAGCGCTGTTCTTTCACTTTCCCCACCCAGATTTTATCCTGTCAGTCTGGCGATTGAGCCGACAATCTCCCGATCACAAGCTCGCTTTATGTTTAGGATAATAGTCTTAATCAAGCTAAATAATGCAACTTTCTCCACTATTTGGTATACTTGTTCATATTTTATACTTGGCATGGTCTATAAAACCCTGAGACGAATTTAAAAAGATAAATAAATAAAACAATCTTTTATAAATCTTTATAAAAAGTGCAGTCTTTCTGACTACCCAGACTGATGTCAGGTATATTTGGCCACACTGTCAAAACTGAGCTGTTATAAAGTCAGCTGTTTTATTATGATTTTTTTCACTCCAATGTTTTATATGTTTTACTGAAATCCCTTTGTCCAAACCAAGTTCCCCTTACAGGAAAAAAGTAAGAAGTGAAATTACCCAGACTACTATTGCCTCCCCTTCGTTGTACAAACGAGACATGCTTAAAGTTAAATTCAAATATGAGTTTGTTACAGAGGATGGCGCAAGTTTAAGGTTTTATCTGTGTAACAAAGTCAATCTGGCAGATGCCTGTATGCTGACATGTTTAGGACTGTAACTAATGTACCCAGTCTATCTTTCCATCATGAGTTAAAACACCTATGGTTTATGGATAAGGAGCTTAGCAATAGAAATCCAGCCCAAGTTTATGCTTCTCGTCCAAGTAGTTGCTTTTGGTTATCTGAGTCAGATTTAATTATGGACCTTCTCTGGAGCCCAGATGCTGATGGGATTGTGGTCGTGGTGTCATCTGAATCCTAAGAAAGCCAGCCAGGAGAGGCACTGCCAGAAACGGCCCGACTGTGGAGGTCCACAGTGAGCCCTGAGTCCAAAAGAGTCTCCCTCATCTGCTGGTTCTCCCTGGTTGCCGCCTGCCACACCACCTCCAACTCTTCCTCTACTTCCCTGGAGGAGCAAAGAGAGGAGAGAAGACAAGGAGTCAGTCAGTCAAGTGCAAGCTGATAGGGTGACATAAAGGAAATTTAAAAACAAAATGAAATTTCATTTAACAAAACAAGAAAGAGAGAAAATAATACAAATAACGTGTAGGCCAACAAACTTTACTGAACCTAAATGATGAGCAAAGAAATGAAATACAGAAGAATGAAAGAACAAAGAAGGTGAACAGGCTGGGGTAGTGTGTGTGTGTGTGTGTGTGTGTGTAGTAGTGAGGAAAGGTGCTTTTATGATGAATAACAGATGACATGCAGCATTGCTGTGGTCAGGAAGCTCATTCACACATCACTGTGGCTGCAGTAAGTGATCAGGCTGACCACAAGAGGACTGAAAGGTGGATCTCTACTTTCTTATACAATGGAAATCATCTGTAGCCACTAATAGCTGATTCATTTTCAGTGTATCATGTCCTTTAAACCAGTGTCAGGGTATCTGCTGATTTTCACTGTGCAACTGCTACCACCATCGTGTCTACAGCAGACAATGGTGACACCCTGGGGACACACTCACTGCAGTGGCTCACATAGCTCCATTTCAAACTTGTATCTGCATTGTGCAGAATAAAATTACCTCAGGAAAGCCTAGTTCTCCTCAATCCTCCTTTTTCAAAAACACTGGGCTGTTGGGAATACGATTGCATGTCATCTCCTTTCCCAATTATCTCTAAAGTAGTGCCTGAAGCATTGTATTTTGTAAATGCAGGATAGAAAGGCCCAAAGCAGCAATGAACATCAGAATGTGATAGAGAGGGAATCATGGCTGTAGTTGGTTTGTTACATTTCACAGTGGTGAGACTACAGAATGAAGGGTTTGAGTATAATGGAGGATGTGGGAGTGTGCAGTAAGATTGAGTGAGATTATGTTGTAAAATTGTATCATTGCCTTAAACTACTCTCCAAAAGGTCAGCCAAAAAAGATTACCATTAGTTTTAGACCTAATAAACTGACAGTGTGGTTACACTGTTGTTTTCCTTTTTTTCTCCCTAATGCAAAGAAATGCTTTAAGGTTAAAACCTCATGATGCCACAGAGCTTATCGTACATTTATTCTGTGATGTCAGTAGAAATTGCAACAAATTGCATTCTTAAATAGTCGTGAGTGATATGGCCCTAAAATAATATTTTATAATTAATAATTTTTTTAGGGTATATCTGTGATAATTATATTTTTTATGATATTGCAAAATACTGAACACTAGGGGTGCACGATTCAGAAAATGTCAAGATTCGATTCAAAAATGATTCTCAATTAAAAAAACGATTTACAGTAAGTAAATGTATTTACTTTTCCCATGTGATTGCAGTAGACATACAATAAAAAAAAATTAAATCAATTTTAAATAAAAAAATAAAATAAAAAATATGAATCAATTTTTGGAATTCTATGAATCGGTAGAGCTTGAATACGAATGTGAATCGATTTTTTGCATACCCCTACTGAACACGATTTTTATTATTAATTTCAAGAACATACAGTTGCAACAAAATTTGTTTTAGTTTCACATGACAGCATAAATGTTAACAGATTGCTGTAAATACTTAAGATATGCAAGTGTCAGTTTTGCATCTGAAGTGTGCATGCAAAGAAGGTTATGGTGGGAAGAGAAAACTAAAATTAGTAAAATACTAGAGACCATCTTGCGATGGGATCACAAGGCAAGGCTGTTGCTCGGACCACACACATTTTCAAACTCTGCATTCATTTCATTTTAAAGATGGTAATGAAGATCAGAAGACTGGGACCCGAGTGACATTTGTGAAGATGTACAGTAACAGATATTTACGACAGCGGCGTTGGTTTTGTTTTCACCATGAGAGTCTATGTGTCCTGGAGACATCTACTGTAACGGGAACTACCACAGAGGCGGTTTGAGTACTTTGCCAAGTGTTTAGTATATGTCTGTCTGCGGCCAGATTTTGTCACTGTAATTATGACGAAGGACGACCTCTTCAGTGTTGCAACCGTGCAAATACAGTCACAAAACTTTACAGGTGTGTAGTTGACATCAAAATGAAGGCAGAGTTGGAAAATGGTTGTGGTCCAAGCAAAGGGGTAGGGGGGTAGGAAGTATGGAAGGGCCCCCCCACTCAACATATGAGTTAATTAGCTTTATCTGATAATCTGGGGTTTTCACTATGACATTCAAATCACTTTGACTGACAGTGTTCAAACCTGGTAAAACAAACCACTTTAGGATTGAATTAAACCTCATAAATCGCCCTCGCTCTCTCTCTCACAAGCATACCTTTTCATCAAATGACCTCACCAGGCACAATGCAGGAAACAAGTGGAGTGTTTCTAAATAAAGCAGCAATCACTGGGCTCTGCCAGGGTGTTACACTGCATTCAGATCATATGGGAATAACTGTCTGAGTGGTAAGATTGCTGAAGGCTCTGACTTGGAATTGTGTACACATATTCAAACTCAACTGATGCCATTAAACTGTTGTTTGTTTTTTTAGTTTTCTTCCAGATCAGCTTTATATATATATATATATATATATATATATATATATATATATATATATATATATATATATATATACTCAGAGGGCTGAGGCTATTTCAGCATAATCAGCACAATGAGAGATGTGATGACATTTGATTCTGATCACACTTTGATTATAAAATGAGCATGTCTCAAAACTGCAATCTAAAAACCAATGGGTGATGTCAATGCTGCTCCGTCCATTATTTTTAGTCTAAAAATTTGATACAACAGTAATGCTGGAAAATTATGTCAATGTCCAGTAATGTTGTTTATTCTACATACCATCAGTTGAACTCATTTCCAATAAAAGTCTGACTACTGTTAGTTGGCTTTCACCCATTCCCATTCCCATTCCCAGTCAATTCTGTTATGCAAATACCTGTTGTGACTGAAGTTCCAAACTTAGTAGGGCTGTGCAATTAATCCATTTCTGCTTTGCGAAACTCTTTTCATTAAAAAAAGGTTGGGACAATATGTCCAGGCCAAGGACAGCAGAGTAGCACTGAAACCACACTCTGTCACCATTCACATCATTTTAAATATATATTTTGTCATTATTATTTATCCTTTTTATCCTTTTTTCTCACAGATGTCCAACACACATGAGCATTCTCATACAAACTTGCATATATATGACATATTTCCATGTAAAAGTTTAAGTTCCTCTCTGCTTATACAGTTTATGATCCATTTAAATGCCTTTCCATTATTGCTGGCTATGTGCTCATTATATTTATGCTTGTTGGCTTCATGAATCAACTAACAACCTACTATGTCACACACAGAGATAAAAGATAGAGGGATAGTTATAATGGAAAAAAATAACAGCTCCAAGGAGACAGCACATAATTACCTGTGTGCTGTTATTGCTATAATGGCTGATGGATTAAAGCTTTTACATCATATGCTGTTCATACGTCAGCATCTGAAGCAATCAGCTGCCCTGTCTGTACTCAGTAAGCCACTTATTACAGGGGAGGGAACAGCAGCATAACGGACAACACAAATGTTGGACATGTGTATTTAAAATGAAGTGACAGGCTAAAGACCCTTGTCTTCCAAGGAAACTACAGACTAATCTGTGTATAGCGTGCTGGTTTGAAGAAGATGACACACTGTACCTCTACATTCTTGCTCAAAGCTAGAAGAGGGCACGTTGGGTTGATACATGTGTTAATAATGAATAATGATGACTCAGTTTATCTAGATTCAACACATACACAGTAAACCACCACTGATGATGCATCAATGAGGATTGGGGATGCACTTTTGTATCTGTTGCTTTGCTGTCTTACCCAGGGCCAGGAGTACAAAAAAAAGTTGAAACCATAGCGTTCAGTTTGAAATCTGAGGTTTTGGCTCACAGGGAATTCTTTTAAATACATTTCTCTCAATATTTTGAAGCTTTGGCCATGTTTAATATGAACATCTGTCATTGATTATACAGGATTGGTTGTTGACAGGGTTTGAAACACAGTGGTGAGATCACAAGTGTATCTTGAGAGCACTGACTTGACTATGTGGGGAAAAAAGGAGAAGAATGCTGTTTCTTTGAGTGATGGAACTAAAAATAATTTTCTTCCTTGAGTTAAGACCCTCACAAACTCCACCCTCTGCCTAATTACCTCCAACCCAAAAGGCATGCACACATGCGTTACCCATGGCAACCACACTTTTCATTGCTTCCTAAGAAGCTACTCAGACAGAATACGAAGATACATCTTGCAGCTGTAAGACATGGAAAATTCAACAGGAGCGTGTGTCTGTGTGTCTTGGTGGGACAGCTGTGGTGACCCCGAGGCCACACAGCTAGAGTCTAACCACTAGCGAAAGGCTCAGCAGCAGCTCCACTACCTCAGTACATCTCCATTACAATTACAGCTTCAGTAAGCTGCAGCCATCTCAGGATCTGGTCTATCGCTCTGCAACAGAACAACATTACCAGAAACTTACATTATTCAATGTTATTCTGAGCAGTGGGGTTAATCAATCTGGCTGGGAGACAGCCACAGGGACCAACAGAGGCATGAGCATTAGACAATCAGTCCTTAGTTATCACTTCAACAAAGTCTTTGGCCTTCTATTCCATAACTGAAGTGTGTCATTTCACAAATACAAATGGATAATTTAATAGTTCTAGATCCAGACAGATACTGCTATGGCTGTGTAATAGTGTGTCAAATTTACTTTATTATACTATTATTTTTAATAAAAGGTGTTCTGTCCTGGATTTATTCCCCAGAGGGTTACAAATTAACCTTTTCGTCCACCAGCCAAATGACTAGCGAATGTTAAAATTTGACCAGCCACTCAATAGACTGCCATTGTTTTTTTGGCTGGTGAGTGTAGCAAATCTACCAGCTAATTGCATATTTTACAAGCATTTGCCTGGTGGATGGTGCTATTTTGAGCCCTGATTCCCCATATAATATGTTTAACTGTGGCTTCTTTTTTATGGAACAAAAACATTTTGTTATTGAATTGCAAGGCAATTTATATTGTAACACTATGATAAGCAATTAACTGTGACTGTGGTTTATTTCAGTAGAATTGAGAAATGGTATCTTGGTGCGAGCTCTATTAACAGATTATGGATTATCTATGTGAGCAGAGTGCTGCGATTAACAAAGTACTCCTACTGCGCGCCGATGCCAGACTTCACTCTCTACTTGCTTTAAAGCACTAAACAAAACTTAGAGAGAAACGCTGGAGAGCAATGGGTACAAAAAAACAGTACGGTAGCTACTTGTGTAAAGGTCGCCATATAATCACCACCCATCACTGTCAACTCCGTGCTTCTTTTTTTCTTGAAACTACTGAGTCATTACAAGGAAGTACGAGTTATAAAAGACTTGGTCACAACATGACCCTCACAAAGAAATACAGCACATCTGCCTTTCTTCGAACCTCTAATGACAGCTACCAAAGAACAAGTAACAAAAGAGGAACAGACAATCACCCCTCTCTGCTGGATGCAACCACCCCTGAAGCGGATGGAAAACCAAGGGATAATTAAATACTACTAAAATGTGTTTATCTACATTCATGTGCTTTAGCATAAATTATGCATGAGGTTCCAAGTGTTTACGCCATTAATATAAAATAAGGTCAGCTATTTGCACTTGTTTGTTTTCCAGTGTGTGAAATCAGGAGAGATTAAGACTGCAGCAACCAGAAGCTCCAACCTGCTTGTAAGGAGCAAGAATTTAGAATAAGCACAAAATAAATGTTTCAGCAAGCTGAAACCATTTCTAAATAAACACAAGTTTACCCTGCATTTAATAGTCCAGGGCTGTTCCCTCAGACTTTCTTAATACTCTATACATACTATTTTCAATGAATTATCGATGGAATCTACAAATATCTTTACACAAAAAAATGATTACATATATATTCTTAACTCACTGTAAAATAATCTTCAAACAATTCTCAGTACCTTCTTAATTCATTCCATACATTTCAACCATTTATAACGCATCCTCCACAAAATACTGAACTCATTCAATCCCATGACAAATTCTACATGTAGTGCAAATGAATTATAAAATCAGGTAAATAAATAAAATGAAAGCAGAACTATTTGTCGAAATGGGAATATACTAGATACTTTAGCTACCTTTAATTATATCACTTTTATGTGGCAGATCTTTTTATGTTTTTGTGGCTGGGCATGGGGAAGACAGGACTGCTTTTAGAAGGAAAAAGGGACTGAAAAAGAAGACTCAGTCCCCTCCTGAGCTCCTGGAAGTCTCAGGCAGTGCTACTTCTCTAGAGGCTACGCAGAACTCAGCAGGAAGGCGGCAATCACAACCTATCAGCAAGTCTGCTGCTATAGCACAGGCAGAACACAAAGCAGTGGATCAGAGACAGAAGAGAATGAGGCAGAGATAGATTTTTCTTCAGTGTGGAGGTGAGAAGTTTGACTTCAGCAGAGTGGATTGCTACTTAGCTGAACTCCTAATGCTCTAGCTGAGAACAGGGAAAACCTGGTTTCTCAGAAACACTAGTAGGACAGGAACTCACCACCAGCTACAGTTATAGTTTCCCATGTTTGCTTTGGCTCGTAACCTAGTCAGTCAGGGCTTCACCCACATGCGTCCCAATGACTTACAGCGTCCAGGCCAGGGTAACGTGCAGGTTTGGTAAATCTGGTGCTGAATGCAGTTTCACAAACAGCAGTACAGCAGTTTGTGGTGTCTTAAAGCCGGTGCAAGTGGTGTGACGGATGTGTGTGGTACTGCGTGTTATTTGTCATTACGATGCCCTCGGGGCAGAGCAGGACAGGATCTTCTAAGAATCTGATTAGCTAGCTTTCATTTGATAGCAGCAGGCAGCAGGCCCAGAGACCGAGCTAAAAACAGACATACCAACGGGGGAATAAAGGGGATATGGTAGACTGTTTCAGTTGCTACAAAGTACCAGTCAAGTTTTTCAAAGCTAGCACACTGTAGTAGTAAGAATATCATGAAATAATCTTTTCCTGAAAAGCAGTCCCAACTCAAATGATTGGCTACATGAAATTCTTATTGTTTCCCATAAGAATACAGTACTTCCCTCACCAGAACAATTCAATTAGCTTAAATGTATAATATGCATTATTATCCTAAAAACAATGTATATAGACTAATACAAAAATAATCCCTTTTAATCATCACTTATGACCCACTAAAAGTGTGTGGTGGTGTCTGTGCAGAGACCCTGCTCTCTGTGTGTGCGGGACGTTTATGGGCGTCTGCAAAGAGCCTTTGGTTAATAACGTTTTATTCCTCTGATTCACTGCTTTGTTGAGCGCTTAAGTATTTCAAAACAATTAAGAATATATATGTATATATGTAAAAGAAAACACACAGTATACACATACATAAATACAATACAAAAACACTTATTTTTGCATTTACCCAAACCAATTATTAGCCACCATCCGATATTGTTTGTCCTAACAGTAGGCCTTTTTATGTCATTCTAAAACAAAATGCTTCAGGCACTACATATGCAAATCCTGTTAAAATAAGTTTTTTCCACCCCCAACAATCTAGCATCTGTAAATGAGAATACACAGTGGAGATTGGAGGATTGGATCGGACGGTCCTGAGGGGGTTAACTGATTTAGCGTGGAGAGAGAAATTGAGAATTGAGCTGTGTGAGCTGCTGTGTTCAGTGGTTTACAGCGATGTCAGCATCTACGCATCTCCTTAACCTGGCGTTGAGAGTGGAAATTGCACTGTACAGATATAAACTATGCACAAAAAGGAAATTTGTGTTTGGTAGATTATTTCTTTGTTTAACAATGCTTCTTGGCAATAAATATCATACCATTGGAAAGCCTGTTTATTTCCATTTTAAATGGTACTACATTTGTAAGGAACATGCATTTGTGGGATGAGCAGCAGAGCTGAGTATGTGGGTTGCGCCCATGAAAAATTTGCCAAATCTTTTCTGACAATGCCAAACAGCTTTTCTTTGTTGACTCTTGTTTGGTGTTGCTTGGTAGATTGGGTTATTGAAGTCTGAAGTAACAAGACATATTGGCAATTTAACAATTTATTCATTTCACAAACAGGAGCCTCAGTAGCATGTGGAAGAACCATAAACAGCCACGACAGCCTGGCACCTCCTCCTCATGCTGGTCAGCAGCCTGATCACACACTGCTGTGGGATGGCATCCCATTCTTCAACCAGCATTTGTGTTGTTGCTGCGTTACCAGCTTGTTTTGTTGTGGTGTCTTGTGTACTCTCACTTGCTGAATTGTTGTCCTGTTGTGGGTTTCACTTTGTTGTGTAAAGCAAAAATGTGACTTTATGTCAGGCTGATTCAGATAATGATATTTGAGGTTTAAAAAAATCCAATAAAGATAAATCTGTCAATATCCTTAATTGAACTAAACACATGACATAAACAGTTTTGATAAAGATACTGCAACACAGCTTCAACCGTATTCAATATGTCTTCTCCAACCTTCACCTTCTCCTAATACTAATATAACAAAATGTCCTTTATAGTTTGTTACTGAAGACCAAGATAAGTTAAATCAGACGACAATTGGAATCAATGTAAGAAAAAACAAAGAGACGATTTACAAAAAGGCTAAAAGTGGTCTGTTTGTGTAGACATCTCTATCTGTTTATTGTCAGTAGTTATTTTGTTGATGTGCTCGGCTCTGCCTTTATACACACTTTACTGCTGCTTCTCGTGGTCTCAGCCCTCCCTCCCATGATACACACCATCTCCCCTCTCTCTCCATTCACACATTTTCTCCCTATCCTCCACCCTTTTTCTGTCTGCCTGCCTCCTACCATTTTTTTTTTTTTTTTTTTTTTTTTTTTTTTTTTTTTTTTTTTTTTTTTTTTTTCTTTTTTTTTTTTTTTCTCCCCTCCTACCGTTTGGACTGCAGCAGTCTCTCCTCAGCCTCCTGTCTTTCTCTTAGCAGCCTCTGCAGGTGGAGAATCTCCCTCTGGTAAGAAGCTGTCCTCCCCTCTGCTGCCTCCTCCAACACTGCCAGTCTGGTTGACGCCTGCTTTCGGTACACCTGACATACACATACACACAGAGGAATGAGATGTGGACTGTTGCTATGAAGGAGGCAGATTTACATGAAGGACAGCGCAGCAGAGACAACTGGAGTGGAGGAGGGGGAGTCACACACATGGGGACGAGGTGAGAACCAACACACACACAAACACACGCACACACACTAACCTGCAGATCTTCTATGGAGAGGATGGAGTGGGTGCATCTGGTGTTTATTAGTTTGTATGTGTGTGTCCAGCAAATAATAGTTCTGTGTTAGACATATATTTAAGTTGTATCAGCAGATCAGGAGCTGTTCAGAACTACTGCAGATGGTGCAGCACGCACATGAGTGCGCGTGCGCACACACACACACACACACACACACACACACACACACACACACACACACACACACACACACACACACACACACACACACACACTCATACAAGTGGCATACTTGTTTATAGTTATGTGGACTAGTTTGCCTCAAGTGGTGCAGAATAACAGTCATGACAATGAAGCAAAAGGAAGTCTTATAAAGTAAAGAAAGAATCAATGAAAGAAAACATTGTAAGAAAGCAAGAGGGGCAAAGGGGAAAAAAAGGATGCACAAAAAGAAACAGAGAGGGTGGATACTGTGTGTTGCTGCTCTCTAGTTACTAATGAGAAAAACAAGGTCTGTGTAAGGACAAACAGTGTGTGTGCTTGTCCTCTATTTGTGTGTGTGCATAGGAGTTTATCACTCTGTCTGCTTGATAAAGGGTAAAATGAACAAGTTGTTTTGACCCTTTCACACAAAACAATGATGGACTATCAAGTAGCTGGTTTGTCTGGATTTGATTCTGAGACATAGTTTGTACAGGAGCAGTTATGAAAAGTGTCTTGTGTTGTACTGGTGATAGATTTGATACTCATTTATACAGTATACATGGCTGTACTTCTGAAGCTACCCTATCCTTTCTTTAAATCTAGTAATTATGATACCATACATACAATAATGCAGCAGGTAGCTAAAATCAACAGTTTCTTACTAAAATAAGGAGTTAAATTGCTTTTCTCACCTAAATAACTGTACTCCTATTAGTGCTGTGTTTGTGTGTGTGTGTGTGTGTGTGTGTGTGTGTGTGTGTGTGTGTGTGTGTGTGTGTGTGTGTGTGTGAACTTCTTGTTAAACACCCTTAAAAGAACATACATGAAGAATTTTAATACTTCCTTAATGACTATATATGTATCATATTTAATATTTCCTATAAGTGTGTGTGTTTCCAGCACACAGGTATAAACAATGTGAAAATGTTATGAACAATCTCTTTCGCAACACTTTATTTGCAGACCAATAGTCCACAGAGGAAATAGTCCATATAGAAGAAAATCAGACCATCATCCGTAACACATAGCTTTCTACCTTATCCTACCCACACATACATAATTACAGAGCACATAATATGAACAAAATCATGACAGAGTTAACGTGACGTGTATGAGCACATCATCAGTATGGATGGCTTGACACGTAGTGCAAATGTTTGGTTGCCTGTTAAATTAATGTATGCATGATTTTTGATTACTGTTAGCAGTAGCATATGACCCAGAGCTTATACTGGTATTATTTTCTGACTAAGGTCCATACAGTTAGTTCTGAACAGTCAGTCCTTGACAATGATTAACAGATGTGAAATACATGTACAGGCCTTTACCCTTACCCTGAGCATTTAATTTACATCATTGTCATTACATACTGTACCAATGTCATCCATTAAATCATCTGTTACAGGCATAGACCGATATATATGACCTCACTGTCTCTTGAATGTATAGAATTTCATAATTCCCAAAAAGCTCTCAACTATGAGGCGGCTTGTTTTATTACAGACACTTTGCCTTATACTGTACTAAACTCTGTATACTGTACTCTATGCTACACTGGTTTGTTAAACTATTTTGTCACCTAAAGCTTTGAGTGTCTTTCATTGAGCAACCAAGCATTAGTAGTTTGAAGCAATGAATATATTCAGTGCATCATCAGACTGTGTGTGTGTGTGTGTGTGTGTGTGTGTGTGTGTGTGTGTGTGTGTGTGTGTGTGTGTGTGTGTGTGTGTGTGAGTGTGTGAGTGAAATAAAGAAAGAGAGAGAGATGATGATGATGATGATGATGATGATGATGATGATGATGATGATGATGATGTAAGAATGATTAATAATGCAATTGGATACACAGCTCAGAGCAACACTGAAGTAGCGCAAAGAATCAAATTAGCACTAATAGAAAAGTTATCTACATACAGCTATAACTAGATAGATCAGTATAAGTACCTACATACAGCACACCTAGGGGTGGGGAAAAATTGATACAGCATAGTATCGTGATATTTCTGTGACAACACTGTATCGATACACAGACGCCAAAGGGAGAGTGACAGATGACGGGCGAAAACCCAAGTCAATCTCAGTCTCAAATTTCAACAGATGGAGACAATTATGGGATTGTAAATGATTCAAAATCCACCCCGAATTTGCCCTCAGGTATGTAATATGTATATTTCATTCATAAGATAACTTTACAATGCGCATTGTGGTTGTACGCCAGTAGCCTACATTAAATTACATCCCCTTCCATTTAGCGCCTGGTTTTTATGTGTTATATCTTTGTGTTGGCCTACTATTTTCTTTTCCGATGTCCCCCTGTACTTGTGTAAAGCGTCCTTGGGTTTCATGAATCAAAGTTATTATTATTATTATTACGTTAGTTGCTACAACAAACTTTTAATGCTTCATTTGTTACATTTTGTTTTACAAAGTTAGGAAAGCAATGTTTAAGTCAAGCCTGATATTGCCTTACATATGAAAGAATGTTCCCAGTCACTTCCACACAGCGAGGCATACATCTTATTCATTAAACACTGGTATCGTATTGGTACTCGGTTTTGGCCGATACACAGATCACAGGTATCATAATGGGACTGGAGAAGTGACTTCTCAGTGTTTGAGAAAGTTATAAAATACTTATTCAAAACCATGGCCAACAATAATTTAACCAACCATCTTATGTTTTGACAAAGCTGCCAATATGTCTTAAGATGAAGAAAATAACGGAACTATATTAGTGATGCACCGATGTGAAAATTGTGGTCGATACCGATAACCGATATTAATATTGCTTTTATGGCCGATACCGATATTTACCGATGTCGATATCTCTGTACAGAAAACACATTTTTATGATAATCAAATAAGGAACTATTTACCAAAACGCATTGTTTTTACTTTTGTGATTTATTTTAAGAAATCACTGATATTGGGCACCTTTACCTGTGTGCAAAATATGATTGTCATCAGATTTTCAGAAGAAAAAATCAATATTTATATAAAAATAAATTTTTAAAAAGGATACAAGTGTGTCCTGAATTCACACTATGAATAAGCCAACCAGCCAAGAGTATTCACAATAAACACCTAACTCACTTGAGTCACTGTATTCTGTGAACATTGTACAACAGTTAAAAACTTTAAAGTACAGTAGTAGGCCTTAAATGGCCAAAGCCAAAAGTATTGAAAAAGGTAAAATGTGAAAATGGAGCCAGAACAAACTGGACTGAACAGACACTGGCTTTTACAGTCTTCTGAACTGTAAGTACAGTAACTGCCAAGTACTTTAGGGTTAGGCCTAACCCTCAAAATTATAGAAATCGGTGCCTTCTAGGCTGAGATAAGCCAGAAAATGTTTTTGGCTCATATGGATGAAAGACACCAAATCCCAGAATGCACTTGCTTCGCTGCTTAGACTCCACTCCCAAGCCATGCCTACCGTTTACAGACCGACAGTGAGGCAGCATTCAACTCAACCCAAATGTGTTTTATTGTCATTTCAACCATATACACGAAACAACATTTCAACGTGGCTCTAATGGTTACACATTTAAAATATATAAAAACGACATACGAAACAGGTGTTTACAGTCCAACAAGCGCTAATGCTAGTATGCGTTAGCTGAACTTTACGTGTGTGTGCAATAGCTAAATGTAGCCGATTATAAACACAGTTGTAAATTTGCGTGAAATGTATAATGGTTGGCATTTACTAGTCACAAACTCCCCCAGCAGTTAGCATTTTGTTGGATACAAGCAGCTAATTAAAGCCCGTGTTGACACAGCCCATCTCCACTCTTACCCGGCGACATGTTTCCACAACAAGAAAAACAGCAGTCTCTGAACTCGCGATGGGAGTTTCGTTGAAGTTGGATGTAGTCCAGTTTGTCTAATGAGCAGACACTTGCAAGCAGCATTTATGGAACAGGTGGCTGGCTAGCGTTAGCTTTCCACCCAGCTAGGTTAGGTATACTCCAGCCCCCGTTTGCGTTTCACCGCTCAGAATGTTCCCCCATGATCGCTCCGATCCGGCCGCTGCCCGCTCCGGCCGTCGCTGCTGCCCGCTCCGGCCGTCGCTGCTGCCCGCCCCGGCCACTGCCCTCTCCGGTCGCCGCTGCTGCCCGCTCCGGCCACTGCCCTCTCCGGCCGCCGCTGCTGCCCGCTGGTCAAACTAACCTGTACGGCAGGCCGCAGCAACCTCTTATTTCCGAACATTCTCTCCCCCGCACACCGAGGGCCGGTGGTCTACTAAATTTTCCAGTGTCCCACTTCGCCGGCAGATTCCTTCTGGCAAAAGCCAACATCCCCGCCCCCAGACTCGTTGCTGCTGCTGCTTCTTCTTCTTCTGATTTCGGCAGTAGGCCTATAGACGCTGTTAAGCGTATTACTGCCCTCCACAGGTCAGATTTAGATCTAAATTCTCACACACACGTCAAATACACAAGAATGATTCACATCGGCCCTATTCATCGGCCCTATTTTGACATCGGAACGATACCGATGTGTAAAAAAATGACCATATCGGCCGATATTATATCGGCGGCCGATATATCGTGCACCACTAAACTATATTGACCAATATAACTTGAATTCAAAAGGTTTGACAAATATACCTTCATCAGTTGATGCTGCCAAAACCTGGAAATGTTTTGGACTACAAGGAGTAGTCAGGAGGGACAGTGGGTATTTGCAGTCAAAGACATGGGGTAGCTCACAATACCAAACATCTTTGCCAGACACGTTTATGATGCACTCAACAAAAGTTTGAGAGCCCAGGAACAACAGGGTGCTAACCTTGTCTAGGGTTGGGCGTCGTTTGGATATTAACGATTCTGATTCCAATTCCGATTCTTCCTTTCGATTCCAGTTCTTATCGATTCTCGATTCCGATTCTTTGAGTGGTGGAGTTGAAACGGGTCACATGCTTATTTCACAAATAAGAGGAACGTTTTATTTTGATTCAAAGGTGGGTTGCAGTTTGACGGGGCTTTTTCAATGTAAAATAAAGCCACACTAGAGCACCGCTTACTGTGCTCCATGGCTGCAACACAACAAGCGCCTGGCTGCTTCGGAAACCAAAACTTGCGCATGTTAAATTTGGAACCCATGATCAGCTTTGAAACCAAATCCTCCAAACGATTCCGAACGATTCCAATAAAGAGATGATTCTGATGGAATCGTAATTTTTGAAACGATTCCAAGTAGGAATCGGTTCTCGATGCCCAACCCTAACCTTGTCTTAGCAGGGGGGCTACAAAGCCCTGTTGACATGTGGATTCTAAATATTCTAAATCTAAACCTTTTCTGAATCTAGTCCCATATACTAGGCACTTACTCGGTTCAGAGCCATAGCCGTTAATATGGGTCTAGCTCTATCCCAAACCAGCATGTGAATTTCCAGTTGTGCTCAGTAATGAATGGAATTGGTATTTTCCATTGGAGAACTATAACCTGGAAAGAATGCAAAATGTCTCCCAAGCTTGGCTTGAATCTCCATCAATCCCCCAGAGAGGCAGCAGGGCGACAACATCAGCCCAGCTGAAGCGGTGACATTTAGCCCTCACAACAAGCCAAGCTGAGCAGCGCCAAACCAATATCCCCCTCCCCCCCCTCTCCTAGCTGTAGCCCAGAGGCTGGCTGACCTTCTCCACACAGTAAGAACAAAAATACTAAAAATTCATGGCAGGCAAGTGTTTTTTAATTAACAATCCAGTGGATGATTGTAGTTGAATTAAAGATGTTTTTCACTATTTTGTTACACTTCTTTGTAACACGTTTCACTAAGCACAATTCAGCACACACACCTGAGAACTGCTCAGTTTTGTTTTTTCAGCAGGCACTGAGATTTGATTTGCTATCAGTCTGAAACCTTAAAGAGTCACAATTGTGCTATATTTTGCATGTGAGCATTAGTTTCCCATGTATTATGCTTGACATTACACGAGCATTGACTTTCAAAATGGTTGAAAGTACATTTCAGTCAGTCAACTCAAGTTTAATGGATTTTTATGTGAATATAAAATATGTACTGTATATGGCGTCCAGACACAGACCTGACAATAATAACTTCCCCCTGGGGCAACCTAGAACCTACAGATGGATGCTGTGGTTCAAGCGTTCAATATACTGTATGTTGCAGTTAAGAGCAGTACACTCAGGTTTTCTGATTGAACTGGCTCTCAGGCTTCACTCCACTCCTTTGGGTCTTATCACCTGTTTGAAGCCAAACATGTACATGTATCAGCATCAGCGCTGCCATATGTCCTGCCTTATGCTGAAATATTTGTGCTGCAGCCAACAACTGCTACTAATAGACTGAATGCAGAGTAAATCTTGATCTTGTGTTAAAGGCTGCTGTATATACACCACCCTCTCCTTTTATCTGCCAAACTGCCATCATTCTAATTAACACCTCACAACCTCACTAACAACATCATACTCTTTTATCCAATTCATTTATTCACAAATCCAAATGTTTTAATTCCCTGCAGCAATAACTCCATTCTCTTAGCTACAAAGCATCCTTGCATGTGTAAACAGATTGACCTTTTCTGCTGAAATCGGTGGGCAGACAGACTGCAACTACATGAGACTCTACACCTGATCTTATTGCATCTAATGAGAGGGGATAGATTGAATGGGAGCATAGTGAGACAAAAGAAGTCAATATAGGAATTGAATGGATGAAACCTACAGCAGGCATGCAGTAGAGCAAGAGGAAGTAGAGATGTAGCAAGCAAGATACTGTATGTTTCCTAGTGTACTAGATGTCTACTGGACAGCTTCCAGTAATAGAAGATGCAAGATTGTGGTTGCAATTCTCCAACAGAAAAACAATGTCGTTGTACTTGTTGACTCCCAGAGGCTAACTGTTCAATGATAGATACAATTAATATATAATATATATACTCTCCAGTGAGCATCTCCCAGTGGCCAACATTAGAATTATGTGGGTATCTTGGCAGCTCCAAGATGTGACTATGTAAAATGTGAAGCTGGGTGAGGTTAAAAAAAAGAGCATTAACTGTAGGTCAGCAAACTTTTTAAAAGTTAGAAATTATGGTAATTCTCCCCCTAAGCCAGTGGTGTGCAGCATAAAACTGACACCTCTCACAAGTCATGCCCTTCTATCTCTGACCGGTGCTGAGGGGTGAAGCTCTTGTGGTATGGGGATGACAGAACTAAGATAAGTAAGCCTCTTTGTCTGCTGGGTTTGAAAACTTCAGAGAAAGAATATAGTACCAGCATTTCATACACGCACACACACATGCACACATGCACACACACACACACACACACACACACACACACACACACACACACACACACACACACACACACACACAAAACACAGCCTACAGCTCATCAGATTAACTCAGCTCTCCTACTCACGAGTCTGCCAATATCAGTCAATGATGTCATAATTAGTTCTGGTCGTAAATAAGTTAACTGACACGTCTGTCTACTGGAGAACAAGCAAAACCAAACTGCCAAACACTACCATGCGTGGGTACATCACAACACATGATTTGGAGTCCTGTCGATTAGGATTAGGATTCCACATGGAGACTAGGGCTGCACGATAGATCATTTCAGCATCGACATTGCAGTGTGCGCATGCGCAATAGTCACATCACAGGACATGCAGGCAGGCAAATAAACTTAAACACATCATAGTGTCATGGTGGGTACGCGGTCTGTGCTGCCTGCACGATCCGACATGCGCATGCGCAAGATGTTCGCGCATTCGCAGATGATAATCCTGTTTTACGACACTGCACGATCTGTTCCACACTTCCGGTCGTAGTTGTAGCGGTCTGCCGTTAGCCTCCACCGGGAAGCCAACGTTAGTTTAGCTAACAGCTAATTTGGCTAACCGCTAGCTGACACCTTGATTCAGTCTAAAATAACATGAACTCAAACTAAACATTGGGAAAAGCAGGATACAGCTAAATTAAGACTTTAAAGTAATAACAATTAAGACAAGTTGTCTGATTGTCTTTTAAATGAGCGCAAGTAAAGTAGAACAGTGTGTTGCTCTGTATTACACATGATTGAAAGAATGTTGACAATTATTTTGTACTACAGATTCATCTAATGTTACGTCGGTCACACAATAATCAACAGGTTAAATTCAATGCAGCAATATAAATCTATTCCTACACTGGAGATTTCTATAGCAGCCATGTCAGGACTGCAGAACTGACACAGAAGCATAAATCCATCTTTATTTGACTATGCCTGCCAAAACAGTGATGAGCCAACTGCTCAACTGATTCTGTTTAAATGTCCCATTAACACATTATGCAGCTTCCTTACATTGATTTACAGAACTACTTTAACCCTTTTGTCACTTCATTATCATATTGTGCTTTTACGTTCAATTACCTTGTGTTTTGTTTAATAATTGTTTTACATCCTGTTAACACTTTCATATCCGAAAATTATAGCACCTCTGTCGCTGCAGCAGGTTCTGTTCTGTGCGTGCCTTCTTTAAATGGCAGGGAGCTTCCAGAACTGAGTCACAAACCTAGACATACATAATTGCTTTTACAGTTATACTTTTACAGTAGTGTTATTACTATGCTCCATAGAAAATACATTTTACAAATCCCAAAACTCAGCTTGGGTTACTGGGCAGAGAGCTTCTACTGGACTTAAATGATCAGAGCAATATGTTTTTAAGGTTGAAACCTTAAAAACATATTGCTCTGATCATTTAAGTCCAGTAGAAGCTGGACTATTGATTTCTTGTAATGTTGTCAATCATTTTAAGTGATAGTGTTATGTAAATGGCTTACATGCAATCAAATACTGTATATACTGAATGAAAATCTGAAATTTCAACAAAATATTATCAGCAAAAGGCAAAGTCCTTGTGCGGTTATTCAAATGAATACATCTAGAAAGTATGGCTGAAGCTTATTCTGTGTATTTTAACGTGTTTTTTAATGAAAGAAGTTTATCAAACGATTCCTTGGTAAACTAGAGACAGATGTTTCTGTGTTTACACCTAATTGTTGTGAACAAGGATGAAAGATCTGCCAACAGCAGCATGAACATAATCCTCTGGATCAATGGCATAAATCAGAGAAGCATCACCAAGCAGATATTCTGACAGCAAAGGTCAAAGCTATCATCAATAATCCACACTGAAAGGAGGAAGAGAGAGGAAGGGACAGGGGAGCAGAGAACATAAGGGATGGGAAGGATAAGTGTCCCAAGCTAGGAGTTTAGGGATTGTGGGGTGCATTACGGGCTTCTTTGTGAGGTGTGTTGTGGGATCCCTGTTGTAAGTCTGTCAGTCAAAATTTTGTCAGAGGTAGATCCTCCACTGTTTTGCTGTTAATTACATGGAGAGTTTAAACGTGTTCCCATGGCAAATTGTTGATACATGTAAAGAAAATCTCTTTCCCAAAATAAATATAACTTTTCAGTGGAATCGGACAAAGTCAGACTAAATCTAAACCCACCAAGCTACCAAGTAGTTTTTACTAGCTAAAAGCAATTTGTTGTAGAAGAGAACACAACTTTAATATTTCCCCCGTATCATATGCTATAAATGCAGGTAAACACAGTGTTTCATCTAGTTCGTCTTGCAAAGATCTATGCAGAATATTGACTACTGTGTAATTCTGGCTGTAAAGGTGCAGCTCCAACAGAGCGTCTGGAGCTCAGCGTTGAACAGACTTCTGTAGATGTGATAACACAGCTTAGACCTTGCTTTTATCTTGGTGATCAAAGTATTTTCCATTATGCAACAAAATATGTGGATCAAAGTACTTTTTGCTTTTAAAAATATTGACATGTTATTGATAGTGGTTTGTAGAATAATTCAAGGTGATACATTTTTGATTTTCCCCATGGGGAAATTCTCCCCTGGTTCAACCTCCTATAAGAGCTCAGGGTCAGCTACCGACCAGCATGAATGGAGCTGGTAGGGATTCAGAGGCAGAGGTAGATCATGTTCTAACCAACATGTCCTCAAAATTAAATGACAAAATATGTTGCTAGTAACTGCCCTTGAGAACAGCCAGGACAACATAATTTGTCAGTGCTCACCGAAACCGTTACAAATCACGGTTAATAAAATGAATCAGTTTTATGTAGTGACAAAGTTACGAGCAAAGAGGTTTAGGCACAAAAATGACTTGTTAGGTCCAGGAAAAGATCATGGTTTGGGTTAAAATAAGTCATTTGTTAAGGTTGGGCTGTAATCTCTAAAAATTTCCCCAAGCTTGAATCGGTTTTGCGGTTTTTTAGGGGGTTGTGTTTTTTTAAAATGCAGACCATATAGTCTATGTAATGTCATGGATAATGTATCTGCAGTGTACTGTATGTCTGCCATCTTCTGGATATCTATTCAACTTATGCGCATAGATAACTTTTATTTTATTATTTATTTATTTTTTACAGTGGAAATTGTGCTTCTAAAATCGGGCTTGGGCCGAAAACTGCTGCTGTGGTACGGGCTTGGGTTCATATAGGGTCTGTCAGGTGGCAGGCCCGATCATAGCTCTAAACCAGGGGGCCAGCAACCTTAGCCGGTAGCTCAACCAATGGCACACTAGCAATAAGTGTGCAATAATATTTTGGAAATGTTACAATCCGCATGCCAAATGACCTTTTTCACTGGCAGGAGCACCACCTGTTATCTACGGAAGTATAATATACTTTTTTCCATCCGCATTCTGCAAAGACCCGCCCTACTCTGCCTCTGACTGACAAATACTCGTTGCCTTTTACACAGAATGTGGCACGAAGAAAAAAAATAACACTGCCATATATACAGTATCTATATATATATATATATATATATATATATATATATATATATATATATATACACACACAGTATATATTATCCACAACTGCTTTCAGACTATATTAAGGACTTTTTCAGTGAATTAAATTCTAAAGCCATGTGAAGGTGTTTGGACATGTATGCGTGTTCAGCAGTCTTTAGTTTAAAAGAAGAAGATGAATGCCTAAATGAAGAGCAATTATAAACGTCACATCCATTGTGAGTTTCTTGATTGACCGTGGTTAGTGCATGAGCTCCAATCATAGATGATCATTAGAGATGTAACGATAAACTCAACTCACGATTTTTTTTATTAATAAATAAAAAATGAAAGGCTTGTTGATTGCTAAGGCTAAATGATTTATTAAAAATGTAATAACAATAGCATATGCTGTTAAACGACAAAAAAAGAAACTCTGGATGGCAGAAGGGTATTTTACAACAACATTGAACGCAACACAACCTTATGGAGCAAGACCCAAACGCAACACTAAAGCTAGGTTTATGGTAGCCGTGGTGTTCCCGGCGGCGTAGTTACGAATCCTACTAGGGCCACGGCCTACGAAGCAGCTCGATTGGTTGGGGTTAGGCACTGACCTTGAGTGGTTAAGGTTAGGACAGCTGATTGGTCAGGGGATAGGACCTGTACAAATCAGGTTACGTTGCGTAAGCATGGACGCCTGGCCAATAGTAGTGTGTGAATGCTATTGAAGGGCGGGTCTTGGCATGGCCATAGTAGGATTCGTAAATACGCTTCCCGGCGCGAGGTGCACGAGCCATATAATATATATATATAAATGACGTCACCACGTCTATCATTTCCAGCGTGAAGGCTTCGCAAGGTGTCGCGGCACGGTCGTGCACCTCTGTAACTCGGCAGGCACTGCGCTTTCAGTTCAACACGGTTTGCTGGGAAGACTGGCAGAGCAGCTTCGCCTCTACAAACAGCTGTATGATTCTTCACATACAGACCATCAAACAGCCTTAAACATGTGGTCAGAGAGACACCACACCAGGAAAAGAGAGAGTGTAGAAAAACATGAGATCGCTTTGTCAAAACTAAAAAACGGCCTCATGAAAAGAGTGTTCTTACAGTGTTAGAGGCAGACAGTAGTTTTGATTTGGAGATAAACAGTGACGTTAATAATTACACAAAGTAATTATACTGTAATTATACACAGTCCCTCCAGAAAAACACGATTATGCAATCGCATAATTCAATGCATAATCAGCCAAAGTCCGCATATTTATGCGGGGGAGGCGCATTTTTTCAAATACGCTGCACTTTCGCCGCATAAATCGCTGATTTCCGTGCAAAATATGCAGGGCTTGCATGATTTCATAATCCCCGCATTTTCGTTGCAAGAAAGTCACATATATCTTAGCAGAAAGTTGAAAAATGTTGCGTTTACTTCACACAAGAGCAGCCATTTTCCCCTGTTGCCATGTGAACGTTATGAAGTGACGTTATGAAGTGACGTTATGAAGTGACGTTATGAAGTGACATAATTACTTGACGTGAACATCATCAAAAAGCAGGGTGTTGGGGGAATCACTTTTTTTTCTCTTTTTCATCAAACCGCAGTTTTTGCAAGTTCCCACAATTTTTGCAAGTTCCCGCAATTTCATTGCATAAAATTGTATAAATATCCTGCATATTCCATCGCATTTCTTAAGAAAACGTGCTGCATAATCAAGGATTTTTGCCAGCAACAATCACAAAAAAACATTTTTCTGGAAGGACTGTTATACAGAGTAAACAAATGGAATGTTTGGCGGTACATCAGTGTTTACTATTTTGCACCGGGGGTCCGAGAGGACTGAAATTTCATTTGTGCCGTATGTCAGGCATGTATAGCACATCTGACAATAAAGCTGACTTGACTTGAATGTGTTTACTACTGTTGCCAGGCAGCCTGCTTTCCTTTACTCTTCTTCTCAACTACTTTTTGCTTATTCACAGATCATTTTGTTTGTACGTCCCCTGGTGTTTCGGAGAATACCGCAACGAACTACGCTTTGAGCATAAACGTCTATGTGCATGCCATCTACGGAGGCCTGAGCCACGATGGTGCATGCTAGAGCTGAAGATCTTTGATCTTTTGGTCTTAATTTCTATCTTTTTACACTGGCTCGGGCTTGGCTTGGGCTTGCACTCCGGGTTGCGCGGTAAATGAGCGGTCAGGTGATGTTTTTCGATTAGCGCGAAAATGGATGCTGAGGAGGTGATACCAAGGCTGGCCTCTGGCGATTACGTTTTGGTTGCAGCGGCAAAGAAAGAAAGTCTGAGGTGTGGAAAACTTTTGACCATGTGACAATAATGAGCCAGTGGGTGTGCGCGTGCGTAAACAGGTTCAGGCTATTAAAAAGCTGTCAGTCAAAATGTACTTGTCGGGCTCGGGCCGAATTCTGTTGGGCTCGGGCCTTGTCGGGCCTAACTTTTAAGGCCCGATTTCAGCTCTAGCGCGTGCAAGTATAACCAAGCCTTGAGTCACTGTTGTTTATCCAATAGCGGAGGTGTCTATGCTGTCTCAAAGTCTCCTCTGTGTCTTCAGCTGCAGACTGTTGTAACGTTACGTCACGGTGCTGGAATACTTTCAAGTGAAATACAGTCACACATTACACTGTTTAGCTGTCAACATTTTAACTGTGTTTAAGCCTGCTAATGTTACTAGCTAAAAGTAGGCAAACATTACCGGCTGCGTAATGTTAGCTAGCGTCATGCCCTAAGCTGTTTAAATTTGCATCGCGATACATTTTTTCTCTCAACCGGTTGTAATCTTTACACATTTTAATCAATTTTTAACCGATGCACGATGCATCGTTACATCCCTAATTATGGTATTTTTCATGGCCTTGACAGCTTGATAATATGTTATATGTTGTAGAACATCTCATATTCAACTGAAAGGCTCTATTGATTCAGACTTACTTCATTCTTGCTTTTGTTCAGTATTTCACACAGGTTAAATTTGTGTCATGTTATGGCATTACGCTTGGTTTTCTTTGTCGTCATGTAAGAATGAAATTGGGCTGAGGTCTGAATAAAATTGCAATTTTGTTTGTACAGCCCAATTGTAATGAACAACATGATCTGCTATAGAATCAAATGCATACAGGACAAAGGTGCACACTAGTGATTAAGTGCAATGAGCAACTTAAATGGCAGGTAAATTCAGCTCCCAGTTTAGTGTGCCTAAATTACACATTTCTAGATGCATCTGAGGTGTTTAGTAAAGGTGTACCGCGGTATCATGTTCAAGGACACTTCAAACCACACAGAGTAAAGAGTAGTCTCCCTAATTATCACATGCCAGCTCAGCCTGCCGTTTACAGTATATGTTACTACAAGATTCCAATATAATAAGGGTTACTCTCCAGTTTTTCCAGAGAACAATAGAATAACCCAGACATGTGCCACAGTAAGATGTAACTGGACCTATAATTACTCTGAAGAGCAAAAACACATCTCCATCCATTCCAACATCAAGACTCCCTCAACTATCATCCAATCAGTTCCTAAATGTCACATGTCAGCATCCTCCCGTGTGTTATTCCTCCTCCATAGTGGAGCTACATAACTGTTTTCAAATCAATGTTTCACCTTTCAAATGTAACATATTCACATTAGAGACCAACTAATCAGTCAATAAGTCAGTCAACTAGCCAGCCTGTTAACTAGCCTGTCAGACAGTACCACACTTTCACTCCATTGGTCATCACTGCCTTTGATTTATTTATTGCATCACGATTTTTCTTTTCACTTTTGTTAACATGTTATCATGTGAGATAGGACATTTGTGCTGCATTCATGTGGTGTCAGAATAATGAGTTCCTGACTAGGAAAATTCACACTGCATTAATATGGTGAGTTAGGGCATGCCTTGGCGGAGGTCTGCGCTCTAGTTAGATAAGAAATACATAGTTAGGCCTTAAGAATACATACAATTCTTTCTGGTAAAAAAGTTGAATGTTTGTTTATAATGTAAACTTCACAGGATAGCATTACGAACAATTGTAACCTTAACGTTCAAGTTCATGTGGCATAACTAGGAGCTGGATTTTCTCTTGCACATTCCCAGTGCAATGCCCTTTCTTTACAACATGTATAGGTAGTCTGGGGGAAACTGAGCTATTTTGCTCCTGCAAGCTGGTTCTTTCTGACATCTTTCAGAAGGCTTTTTAACGCAATAGACTGCTGGCTGAAATATTTAACAGTCAGCAAGTCACAGAGAGGCCTGCTGGGCAATTGCCAGTGCAACACCCACCTATTCAATCTATATTTCATGGCCATGAATGACTGACTGGCTTTTCTTTATATAGCATCAATCCAACGGGAGGGGGACTTTTTAATGACCAAGTAAAGAGGTAAAGTAAGACGTAAGAACAGTAATGAGGAATCTGCAACTATAGCTCACAGAAGCATGCACTAAACTTTTTTTAAAACACTTTTAAAGCTTTATTGAATCACACATAATTTGACAAAATAAACCTAGACCTGAACAAAGACTGCAAGTCCAGTTTCAGACTCTGCTGCGACCCTGTCCTTGTGGATTGTCACATCTAAGGGATACATAACAGAATGCACAAGTCGGTCACCATCTTAGCAGATATGTTATGTAATGTTATTTTCTGATTGTTTCATGGCGGTAAAGTTCTAAAACGCAAATAAACACACACAGATCCGGACACAGGTGCATTGCTGGATTTTGTGTGAATGCAGAGCTTCATCCTGTTTGTGTGTGTGTGTGTGTGTGTGTGTGTGTGTGTGTGTGTGTGTGTGTGTGTGTGTGTGTGTGTGTGTGTGTGTGTGTGTGTGTGTGTCAGTTAAACATGTGCGTCGGTACGAGACGCCGATGGGTGTGACAAAGCGGTGGTACCTGGGAATGAGAACGGGCTGCTAACCCTGCAAGCTGTTATTGGCTGGGGGTTTCAATGCCCATGTGAGGCCCAAAGGCTCTTTGTTAACGTCCATAAACATCCCGCACACAGAAGAGAGAGAAAATACAAGCAGAGGGCAGGTTATCTGCGGATACAGACCCAACCGCACACTTCTAGTGAGTTATCTGAGAACACATCAAGGCTCAGATATATTTTGTAATATAAAAGAAACAAAAATGTGACAGAAATTATGGAAATTGTTTGTCACTATCACGACAAAATAAAGTGACTGTGTCTGTGCTTTTTGCTCAGTATAACACTATAACAAACCACGGGAGTTTGTCATAGAACTAACTTTTATTTCCTGTTAAACACAAATTCAGATGGCAACGTGGCATTGGGATTTGGGACCATCAGTTGTGTTGTGCAGAAGTCAGATTGATACACAGCCGACAGCCCTATTGGACAACTGTTAGAATTCATATTATGGCAAGAACCAATCAGCTAAGTAAAGATAAATGAGTGGCCATCATTACTTTAACAAATGAAGGTCAGTCAGTCCGGAAAATTGCTAAAAATTTGAATGTGTCCAAGTGCAGTCGCAAAAACCATCAAGCACTACAACGAAACTGGCTCACATGAGGACCGCCCCAGGAAAGGAAGACCAAGAGTCACCTCTGCTGCTGAGGATAAGTTCATCCGAGTCACCAGCCTCAGAAATCGCAAGTTAAAAGCAGCTCAGATTAGAGACCAGATGAATGCCACACAGAGTTCTAGCAGCAGACGCATCTCTAGAACAACTGTTAAGAGGAGACTGCACGAATCAGGCCTTCATGGTCAAGTAGCTGCTAGGAAACCACTGCTAAGGAGAGGCAACAAGCAGAAGAGATTTGTTTGGACCAGTGGAAATCTGTGCTTTGGTCTGATGAGTCCAAGGTGAATGGATGGATTCTACATGCCTGGTTCCCACCGTGAAGCATGGAGGAGGAGGTGTGATGGTGTGGGGGTGCTTTGCTGGTGACACTGTTGGGGATTTATTCAAAATTGAAGGCATACTGAACCAGCATGGCTATCACAGCATCCTGCAGCGACATGCCATCCCCTCCGGTTTGCGTTTAGTTGGACCATCATTTATTTTTCAACAGGACAATGACTCCAAACACACCTCCAGGCTGTGTAAGGGCTATTTGACCAAGAAGGAGAGTGATGGAGTGCTGCGCCAGATGACCTGGCCTCCACAGTCACCGGACCTGAACCCAATCAAGATGGTTTGGGGTGAGCTGGACCGCAGAGTGAAGGCAAAAGGGCCAACAAGTGCTAAGCATCTCTGGGAACTCCTTCAAGACTGTTGGAAAACCATTTCAGGTGACTACCTCTTGAAGCTCATCAAGAGAATGACAAGAGTGTGCAAAGCAGTAACCAGAGCAAAGGGTGGCTACTTTGAGGAATCTAAAATATAAGACATGTTTTCAGTTATTTCACACTTTTTTGTTAAGTACATAATTCCATATGTGTTCATTCATAGTTTTGATGCCTTCAGTGAGAATCTACAATGTAAATAGTCATGAAAATAAAGGAAACGCATTGAATGAGAACGTGTGTCCAAACTTTTGGCCTGTACTGTATTCCCAAAGTTATGTTTCCAATTTCAAATTCTAAAAATGCACGTTTAGACACATGGCCATGATGAATCAGAAACGCCAAGTAACATCTCATCTCCATGAAATTCAGTTTCACCCTCAAAAGCTTCAATAACATGTGACCATAAACCAAGCTAATGAAAGTAAGATATAAAGAGGAAAACAGGCATTTAATTGAACAGCTCGTAACCCCCCCAAAAATCAAAGAGTTGGCAATGTATAAAAGCCATTTACAAAATGATTCAAATAGTTAAATTAATCATTGAATTCATTAAGAGACTTTATTGTATTTTCATATTATGAAGATGTTGACATTCTAAAAGACCTTGTATCTGAAGATGACAGTGATCTTATCTGCCACAGTAATGGTTTGGGGCGGAGTACATGAGGTGGGGGCTTATTGCTATTTGACCTTATTAATGATGACTGACAGTTTCTTGCTGTTTCTCCATGGAAAATGATCATTGGACTTTTCTCGTGTCACCCCTAAATTATGTAAATTTGCACTGAAGCTGTTGGCATCAACTAGTACTGATACAGGGGTGAGTGTTAATAACTTGTACACACTAGCATAAACCTTTACCCCAGATCATAACTAGAATTTAAAAGTGTGTGCTGTGTTTAAAGCATGCAACTCAGGAGTTATATGCTCATTTCTTGGGGGGAGGAAACAATAATCTGATCAATAATACTTTTCAAAATCAAAATGACTTTGTAAAATGTATCTTGTGTACATGAAAATGAAGACCCTTTAAGTTTTTGCAAATATCTTCACACATATATTAAATTGGATGGTATAGGCATGGGTGACAGCACTGAGTCATCTTGGAAAAATGAATATCCAATGATGGTTTTTAAGTTGCATTTGTTTCACTCAAATATTGCCATCGATCATCTTTGTTTTATTAACAGTTTTGTAATAATGATTTTCATTTGCTACTTTTGACCTGAATACATTCAACAGACACACTAATGCTAACTAAAACACTCATTTGGTCAGTATAAACAAAAAAGGAGAAATTGGCTTTTAACAAAGAAATGCAATTGCTCTATCGTTCTCAATCGACTGTCTCCTTTTGAAAGTCGGTGGGCCAGCCATACTTTCGCATACTTCCCAGAGAGAGCATCTGTGTTTAGGCGCCTGCAAAATCCTTGTTTACCGGAAAGGTTCAGCTAAATATAATGCCTCCAGCATGAGTTTAAATACACCTTGAGGAGGACAGGAACTTCAGAGAGTTGGGACGGCACGACATGGTAACACATTCGTGGTTAAACTGTACTGCCTGCTTAATTGTCTCCTCAATTGAGTGTTCATTAAGTGCTTCTGTTTAAGTCATCAAAATCTTTTTCCTTAACAGTTCTGTATCCTAACAGACCCAATCAAAAGCTAAAAAGGGCTTTATATCATCCAAGTAACAACAAATAAATACAAAAATTAGAAGTAACAATTGAGGGGCTGGTTATTTTAATTAAAGTCCAGGTAATGCAAAAATAAATATGTGTTCTAAGTTTGGAAAAATGTGTTATTAACCTCCCAGCCAAACTTGAATGATTAAAAAATTGGCAAGTATATAATCAGGTTTCAAAATCATGAAAAAGTTATATTCTCTGCTCTGAGGTGCAGGGGGCGTGTTCGCTATAGGCGCTGAGCCGAAGAACAAGCCGCTGTGCATCAACAGACTATCGTTAGCATTAGCACAAAGCACACTCCCACAGCAGGGAGCAGTAACTCCTGGATGGCTGGATAGAAGATCTGTGATGAAAGGGTTAGTGGCAGCAATTTCTCTGGTGTTTATATGGTTGTGGCATTTAACATAGTTGTTTATTCATGTATTAATTAGACTGAAAGAGCTAAAAGAGCTAACCCCCTAACCCTAACCCCTAACCCCCAAAACAACACTGATGCTATGCGCTCTAATGTTAGTAGTTTTTATATATGAGGGGAGGAGTTATGTTAAGGATGGTTCAAATGCATCATCAAGCCATGATTTCAGGGTGCCCAAAAAATCCTGGACACAGAAATGGTGAAAAAATGGTTTAAGTTTACAACTCCACAATTCAATACTACACAGTTTTCAGTCTTTTCACATGTTTTTAATAACATGTATAATGTGTTTAGAAAGAAATCACTGAAGTGCGTGTCAGAAACATCAGTTTGTTTCATGGCAATTTCCACCATTCTAGTTAAAGTCACATGTAATGCTGGACTATATAAATACTGTTGTCCATCTCTCTTTTTCAAAATGTGTCTCTATATTTCTCTTACCTTCCCCAGACCATGACTTGAAGATGAGCGGTTCTCAGGCTGAGTTAGAGGAGAAGGACTGTCCTCCACCAGAGGAATTAGAGTGTAAAATCTGTTACCAACGCTACAATGCCCACAAACGCAAGCCTAAGATCCTGGACTGCCTTCACCGGGTCTGTGCCCGCTGCCTCATTAAGATCCTGGACATTGCTGACGGGGCAGGCTTCGTGTCCTGCCCCTTTTGCCGACACCAAACCGAGATCACAGAGTACGAGGTGTCAGCCCTCCCTGATGATGCGATCATCATGTCCCACTTGGCAATGCGGGACAAATCCTGGAGCTCAGACCACAACAGGGAGGTGGTTTTGACTCCAACGGGTTTCTGCTCCTCCAGCCCATCTCAAGATTCCTCCAACTGCCTGGTCATCACTATAATGGAAGTGCAGAGGGACTCACAGCACTCCCCAAGCCGAAACGGCAGCTCTGACATCTATGCTGAGCAGAGCCTGGACTCAGTATCGATGGACTCCAATGGACAGGCTGATCAGGACGCTCTGTCCAAGTTCTGTAATCACGTCCCACGCATCCTGGTCTGGTTGCTGGGTTTCTTGTACTTTGGCTCACTGCCTCTAGGAATCTACTTGTTGGTGATCCAGAGAGTGACACTGGGTATTGTATGTGTTAGCTTGGTGCCATCAAGCCTGACAGTTTGCCTTGTCTATGGGTTCTGCCAGTGTCTGTGCCAGGGCATGTGTGACTGCTACTCCAGGGGCTGATAGGATGCTACATCAAAACTGGTGGTCCTAGGATGGGATAAAGTCAGCTGCAGTAAACAGGTTTTTGATGTGTTTTGTGAATAGATAGAGGGCCCAAAGGTAAAGATGATGCCACCTTCTACACAGTCTTTAAAAGCCTACCAGTCAACTATCTTCATGCAAATAATAGGCCAGTACAGAGACCTGAGACTGCCTTTAGATCTCAGAGCCCCTGACAATATGTGTTAGTTGGAGCAGCGCCTATACATTTCTGTAATGTATGTATACAACCTTTATTTGTTCTGTGCTGTGTGTGACCTAGTCTAACATAACATTTGAAAGCAGACCTTTAACGTTTGACTTACATAACGACAGCACTGATAAGAGTCCTGGGCCCTCATTTATCAACACTGGTACCAACATTCAATCTTTTTAAAGTGAAACGTGGGATTTACATTAACAGTCAGAGTACTTACTTGGTTTTCTCAGGATTTTCTTAAGTTAGTTAATAATTGCATTTAAGCATGACTGAATAATTGCGAGCTCCCAATAACAGAAAGGGAGGAAAATCAATGTTGTACGCGATTTTGGCCACCTGTTAAAATCAAAGGCACCTCTTAATTGATTGAGAGTACAAATGCAAAGGTTTATTTTTTTCATTAACTTTTATTTTAATGAGAGTTCTTCACATCTATAAGCCAGCATTTATGGTAGAACTAAATGTTAGCAAAGATTTCTTCCATCTGTTAAAGCTACAGGTAAATCAAAGTTGAATATATGTTCTTTATTTTATTTTTTTATTAATAAGTCTTTTGCAATGCTGGAATCAGTTGGAAGCCTTTGGAAGCTAGTGGGGGGATGTTGTCGTGGGACCGTGGTGCAGTTTGTTTATAGCCTAATGTTAGCTTTACACTCCTGGATTGCATTTATGCTTCTAAAATCATGAAAGTAGTGTCCATTTCTGAAGATTATCTTGCTGAACAAAACATGTTAGCATCATAAACCTTTGTTTGCCATAGAGCTTATTTTCTGCAATAACCCAAAATGAAAAAACCCTTGGCACTTTCGGTTTGGCCTCCAAAAACACTTCTTCCCTGCATCACTCTATGACTACTGACAAACAAAGAAAACATACAGGCTACACCCTGATTGGACAAGTGCTTTCACTCGCTTACTGCTCCCGGATTTCAAACAGACCAACAGCTAATTTGGAAACATACTTTTATATTACAAAACAATTCACCTAAATGTAAAGGCAGCCCGATCAGGCTCCGAGATGACGTTATCTTCTGCCTAGAAGTGATAAATTTACAGCTCACAGCAACTTAATATGATATAGTCTCTGGCATTTGATATTGAGTGTCTGTGAAAAATGTTGGTGCACATTTATGATACATCGTTAGCATGCATTAGCTCGGAGGACTAATTTGGCTTGGTTACTATATAACGTGAACGTCACAGTCACCCTGAACATCACGCTCAACCTAGTTAAACAATCTAGCAGTTCAACAAAGCATTGCTTTCAGGTAAAGCCCTAACTGCTTATTTTATGTGTCACACTTGTTCTCTCTCTCTCCATCTCTCTCTGTCTTTCTCTCTCAATGCCTCAAATACAGACACACACCATACAGAGTTGTGTTGAATGGATGTGGTGCATCTGAGGTATACACGAGACTCATATCTCAGGTTTTTTGATACTCCATTAATGTTAAGCAACACACTTTCCATTCAGTTTCTTGTTGAGTTGAACATAGCAAGGCTGCTCTGTTGTTTTTATTTATTTTGTGGTACTGGTTGTGAAAAGCTCATTGAACTCAAAAGCACGGATTGTGGCTATGGGAGTCCTCTGTTACTTTCATGCTGTAAGTCACATGCACATTCTGCCATACTAAAGCCATGCAGATTTGTTGTTGTGTGGCATCTCAAGGTTGTGAGCATTATTTATGTGGCATTTTGATTTTCATTTACATGTAAGACAAACACTCTCCTACAAGTACCATCCTGGCATATGGACTCCTGAAAGAAAGGTCACAATTAACTATGTGTGTATTTGTATGTATATGTGTTATTTTAACAATTATAATTGTTTTTATGTGACAAATGCTTTGCTGAGTACAGCACATGTATGTAGAGAAAAAAAGTTATTTTGATCAAGTCTGCTGAAGATTTAGGTTTATTCTATGGATTCCAAAAAGCATATGACCAAAACATACATTTAGTGGGTCAAAAGTTTGTCTTTTAAAACATCTTGAACTGCAGTCCTACCCAGCAATGAGTGACATACCCAGCGCTACTTAAAGGAAAGCTTTAGACCATAGATTGAGAGTTTAATTACTGTTCATAAGCATGGTGGTTAAGAATTTTTGGGTTTTATCAATTCACATTACTTTTGGGAGAGGTTGAAACTATTACGCACATTTGGCAATTACCAACTTTCTTTTACTCACAAGCATTCTACACTTCATCATCTTCTAGTAGTCCATTTAGAACCTTTTCTGTACAATGTTGACAACCGAGGGCCCTGGGCTGATAACTTTGAGTGTATTTAATGATAAACTACAGGTAATGATATTTCTCATCAAAATGGATACTGTATGTAGCATTTTGAAAAGAATATTAATTTTATGCTTTACCCTTCCTCTACAATGTAAGTCCTGTTCCTTCTGTGATGTTATATTCTATATATTCTTTTCTTACCTTTCCATTGTCAACTTCTTTCTACTGCTGTTTCTATGCCCACACCCTCTGTTTTCTGTGTCTCTGTCTATGATTAACTGACTGCAGCTCTCAGCTTAGTGCCACACCACAGATTACAGAAGCTACTAGACAATGAAATAAATGGAGAATTATTTTCTATATGTTGCTTGTGTTCTTATTTTTTTGTCTGCTGCCTGCTCATTTAGTCCACTGTTTAAATGTCAACAATCAACATCGCTGTCATCACAGGTTAATCTGGCGTAGTCTGTCTCATCAAGTTCAACAACACAGCTGTTGTTATACCTCAAACCAATAAAATCACAAAGGCAAGGGCTTATTTGTAATTTTACAGAAAAAAACAGAGAGGCATTTTAATCGTCAATCCACTGGATTTCTAAAGTCTCTTAACCCAATTTTTAACAATATTCTCCAAACCTTCACAAGATTGATGCGATGGCAGTTTTTATAGTAGTATGATGGGCAGGATAATAAAGCAATAAAGTGCTGAGACTGGTTTATACAGTACTATACAACCGGCCAGAGACAGACAAAATAAAAAAAGACATGAGAGATGACAGACAACAGCAGCAGGTCAGACAGTAGAAAGAGATTTCATTTTCTGCCTGAGTTGGCAGAGCTGTAGGACAGAGTGCTTGTCAATGGAGCATTTGCCCTGCTGGTTGTACTGTTTGACATCTACAGGACCCTGCTTTCATCTTTCTGAGCTGAGTGGCAGTTTACATTAAAAGAAAACTCTCCTCCCCTAGATCTGAAAAGAGAATTACCAAATAGGAGCCAGAAAGTGCCTTTAAACACTTATGCTCTAGCTGACACAATTAGCCAAATTGATCCAATGAGGTGAGTACAAGAACCATTAATTTATTCAATTGTTTAAACCCAAACACTTAAAGCACTAAAGATGGAAGGTTAAGGGTCAGAGGTCCCAGCACCCACTGTTATATGAAGGTTCTGGGAAAAGAAATTCTAACTCAGAGCAGATGAGAATTTTGAATGGGAAGAAAAGTCATCTTATATTGACGTCAAGCAACATGGTCCGGTGCGACGAAGTGCATTCTGGTAGTTGGTAGTAATTTTGGTAGGTTTTCCACCTTTTTAGCGAAAGGGAATATAACAGATTATTTTCTCTGTTTTCTCTGGCCATGTAGCACCAATGTCTTTAACACACAATCCTTTTCAATTCATAAGGTGGCAACATGCATCGCAGTCACTATAGGTTGATAAGAGTCAAATGAGAGCAACAGTTGGTGAAGAGTTTGTATTGGTCACTTAAATTTACATTCCAATCTCAGAATCAATCACCTCATACAAGTTGACAGTTCATTTGAGGTCATCAAATGGGGAGGAGATAGGGGTGAGGGGGAGGTAATGTGCTTGTGGGAAGATGCTGTATCTGGCACTTGAGACTCAGATCCAAACCAAAGTCTTTTTGGCTAAATTATATACATGGGATTACTGGTGGAATTTTAGACCTGGGGTAAATTTAATATATTTACACTTACTGTACAGTTTTGGAAACAGAGATCATTTTACCATCCTCACTGACACAACTGATGTTTTTTGTGTAGTATATTTTCAATGTTCAACAACTGAACATTGAAAAAAGAAGACCAAGGATCAAAAAATGACGAGCTTCAAAATAAATCATGGGGCAGGTTAAAGAAGGGAAGTTGTCTAGTGCAGTGTAAACATAGTCTGTACATGTTTAAGTACGAGAATGCAAACATGATATAAGAACAAATATCTGGTTTTATCCTCTCAAATGTGGGGATTTGCTGATTTTTTTGTGTTATGTGATTGTGAAGTTTTTTTTTTTACTTTTGGTTGAACAAAAAGAATCTTATATCTTGTGGTGGGCATTTTTCCATTTCTTTTGCATGTTATACTAAACCACTACAAAACCTTAAAAGGACCAGTATAAAGTGTTATTATTGGTTAATATGTAGTTTAGATGTCAGGGAATGATGGAGTAGTCTAATGAAGTATAAAAGGAGGAAGGGAATAATGTCCTTCCACACATCTAACATTAATAGCTCTTCTCTTTCAATAGTCTGATCACCACCAATAGAACTCACATTCACACACACAAACGCATACCTCTTTCTGTCTGGGCTGTTGCTATAGAGACGCAAATAAAATTGTCCAAACCACTGAGATGGTTTTTTTTTTCCTGATGTGGCTTGGATGACAAAAGCTGCTGACAGCTGGAACAGAGAGCACTGGCCCTAGAGCAAGGCACTAATAACACCAGACTAATGTCATGTTCATGTTTGGCATAACAAGGGAAGAAAGGCTGTACTAATTGGTATTGCAGGACAACTGTCAACCACAGCAGTAAGATTTAAACCAAGGTGGCATTGCAGGTAGATGTAGAAAAGGTTACCATGGTAATTTGCTAGAATATTATCCATTATCCATTATCTATTTCTATAGAAAGGGATGGAATACATTCTGTTTTTGTCACAGAATGGATGAGGAGAAGAAGATGCTCCGTCTTCCTGTCCACAGTCATTATCCTACGTGTGTCTATTACAGCCATCTACATTTTTATGTTTAAAAGCATACATCAGAAGTGAGTAGTATGAATTAATAAATTATGAGGTGATTTTAAACAGACAGACAAGTGTTGTAACACATCTTGCATTGTTTGTATATTAAAGCAATGCCAGGTCTGAACTAAATGGAAACTTTTATATGTAACTATGTAATAATAATGTTGCCTTTAAACCCAAACTTTTAGACCGGTTGCTACAACAAGCTGCTGTATCCCCCTTGTGATCTGCTATCTGTCTGCACATTTGCTTCATTCTACTCATAAAGTTCTTTGTAAAAATATAGTACTTAGCATTCTCCCCAAACTGCAACTAATCCTTCGATTTATGATCCACACATTTACAATTGTAAGCCTGCCTGACTATGTTTTTAAATTATATCTGTATTGTACAGTATTCTGGATACATGTCTCAGTTCAGCTTATCTGTGTCACATACATATAGTCCATACATGGACAGCTTAAAATAATAGTATTTAGGTACATTTCCAGCTGAGATTGCAGATACACTATAGCCCAGAGATGGACTCGAGTCGCACTTAAGTCACTCAAACTGTGACTTCAGACTTGACTTGCGACTCGACCCAAAAAACTTCAGACTTGACTCAGACTCGAGCTTTGAGACTCATGAACATGTTTTCATGCAATTATTGCTTTTTAAATCTAAATTTATTCATGTATTTCTATTTTCTTTTATTGGCGCATATACGTTGGAAACGTATGACGAGCCTCATGTCCCCTGCCCTTTGCCATAATGTGCAACATAACGCATGCATTATGCCTTATGTCCGCGCACTCACATGTAAAAAAAATATATACATTGACGATGGCGACACCAAGTCCTCCCTGAGTTGTCCCTTTTGTCATATTTTGTTGCTTTCAATAACTTCATAAACAGTGGCAGTAAGCCAACAGCTACATGCACCAAAATAAATGATGATGGATCAACAATGCTGAACTTCATCAGGCATCTCAAAAGGCACACCCAGATAGGTCAGTCACTTGCTAATGTGAAAGAGAAGTTACATTTAGCATATATTGTCACAGGTAACAAGCTAACCATCGCTAAGTGTTGTGCTAATGCTGGGAACAGGCACATTGTATCTGTATAGTTAGTAGTTGCTGAGGCTCAGACATCCATGGCGGACAGGAGGCGGGACGCACGGATCCATCTCCCCAGGAACAAACGCTGTGTCAGGAGGGGTAACTCATGTGATGCGTAATTGATCCCGTGGATGATTTGTAGGCTATTAAGTGAACAAGGTGTACCCGGTCCACCAAACACTGGGCCGTCTTGACTGTCTTAATTCTGCACATATTTCTGTTACAGTAGTCCTATTTACTATTTCATTATTTCATCCATGCGTGGCGCAGCGGATCCGTGTGCACTGTCACCTGCCGTGGAGACGGTGGCCTCACCAAGCTCTCCTCCTCTGAGTCGGGTCTCCCTCGCGCTGGACTCAGTTTCACTGAGCCTACTAACACGTAGAAAATAAATGGCATTACATCAGTGAGTTCAAACTGCTTATTAAGCGTAATTTGGACTGACACCGAGATGCAGGTTGTTCTGTAAGTGGTGTGTCGCTGCCACTATTCTCTTGATTAACACTTTGACATTAGACATTTTTTTTGTGAAAGATACATTACATTTAGCATATATCACCACAGTTAACAAACTAACCATCGCAAAGTGTTGTGCTAATGCTGGGAGCAGGCAAATTGTATCTTTTATAGTTGTATCCATATGATGTGACAGACTTAGGTTAATATTTCACCAGGTCCGAGGGCTAGATGGATGTGTTAAGTAGACCCCATAAAGTTATCCTACAACTGTTTTTGATACTGATACTGTATGGATGGTAGCTACAGGACGTGCTTTGAATTCATAAGATTTAACAATACAGTGTTAGGGACAGATCAGATGGCCAGAGACTTGACACTTGACTTGGACTCGTGGCAAAAGACTTGAGACTTGACTTGAACTTGCCCCTCAAAGACTTGAGACTCGAATTGAACTTGCCCCTCAAATACTTGAGACTCGACTTGAACTTGCCCCTCAAAGACTTGAGACTCGACTTGAACTTGCCCCTCAAAGACTTGAGACTCGACTTGAACTTGCTCCTCAAAGACTTGAGACTCGACTTGGACTTCCAAAACATGACTTGTGAACATCTCTGCTATAGCCCCAGTGGTATCATTTAGCAACAGACAACAGAAAGTAATTAAGTAGCAGAAATACAGTAGATGTAATCAAACAACATTGCCACAGATATAAGCAAGCAAGCACCATAACTACAGTACAAGCAGTAGCAGTGTCACAGGGATACTCCGAGACAAATGGACCAAAGTCAAAGAGACCAGCACATACAGCAACAGCTATCATTGCTGGTGTTTTCTTTACATTTAACATGCTGACTGTGTGTGCTGTTGAGTCTACACTAAGTTAAAGATGGAATGAAATGAAGTGGAGACTCAATGAGGGAGAGATGGCAATCTGAGAAACACAATTGTGTACATACATTTATTCTTTCTGAGTGGTGGAGACCGGTAGTAGGATTAGCATTAGTATCAAGTGCAGTTGAGTGGGCTGATCAATAGGAAAGAGATTGGGGGATTATCTTGGGCAAAATTAACTTCAGGTAAAATGCTGTGTTTCAGTGTGGACCGTTGAGGCACCAGCTGAGCCAAAGTTGTAGCCTCACAAGCTACTGTGGTATCAGGGGTTAAGATCAGATTAACCTGCCTGCCATTCAGCATGGTAGTTTCAGGGCATAGGTTAGACAAAGACTCTCCCCATCTTTGATCAGAATAGACAGATGGAGTTGACTGTAGTGCAAAAGTGACGTTTGAATAAAGAACCTTACTTTGACTGCTTCCTGTAGTTTTCCGAATTGAACTGTGCCATTTAGAATCCTGCTGACGAATCCCTGCTTTTCCTGCTGAAGAACTGAAGCCTGGGGATGTAGAGAGGGAAGACGGGGGGTTACTGATCTAAGAGAGGAACACAGACGGGGGGTAGAACACACAATTGGAAGAAGGAAGTGAGGGATTATGGGAGAAATGGATATAGGAAAAGAAGGAAAGAATGTTTAACTGTTGCCAATTTACAGTAGTCCTGTGTGAGGCACAAACACTGACACAAACCACCTATTTTAAGTATAATAAAACTAATTCTGGTTCAGTGTGGCAGGTGTTCCCTGGTTTCATTTGTGCTGTGTAATTTTTCTGTGTTTGTTGCTGTTGTTGTGCTGTCAAAATTGTCATGGTCTTTGATGTGATTTGTTACGTGCTGCAGATCAAATTTCCTTTGGGATAATAAAGTTGAAAGTTGAAGTTGAAGTAATCAAAGGTCTAGAACTTAGGTGTGCAGAGAAATGAGAGAAAGAAAAGGATACTGCTAAAATAATAGCATTAGTCGATCATTATCAAATTAATAATCAAATCAAAACAATGGTGAATACCCGTCAGCCAAAAAAACACAGCTATTTCTGTGCTAATGTAACATAAAATAACTTTAACTCCAGCTTGCACAGTATAATGAAGGTGTTTTATTGTAGCCAAACAGTCCCACATTCTCCTCATTTAGGCTGACATGGATCTTCTGTACCTACTAAAAGAGTAGGTACAAATCAAAACAGGTATGTTAAAAAAAGGCTGTGATTAAGAAGGGAAAACAGGGAGATCACACACACACACACACACACACACACACACACACACACACACACACACACACACACAAAATTGTGATCATCCTGTCCTCTTCCAGACAAAACGGTTCTTAGCTAGTTAGCTTTAGACCTGCTACCTCTTATATGGTGTCAGTCTGACCTTCTACACATGATGGGCTCTTGCTTATGCTCTTTAAAGCAAGCTATGGCAAAGTCCCTGAATCTATTAACATTTACCAGAAAAACCTTTTCTGTTCCTCTGCCAAACACTCAGCCAACTGAGCCAAGTACATATTCTATTTGTTTCAGATTAGTTACTATATTTTTTGGTTTGACACACTATATTTTATGGCTTTGAACATATACTCATCTACCAACATTGAAGAGCACCTCCTCTACCTAAGTAGTGATAGTAAATGCACCTAAAAGAGTAAATTATGTTTTATGAATGAATTATCATTAAAAATGACTAATCCAGTCAGATACCATAGCTCCAAAAGAACAAAAGGTGCTATTAATGGAATGCTAGGAGTCTTCCTTGCTGAAAATAGATCAAATCACTAAAAATGTACAAGCAACAGAATAGTTAGTTAATAGATAGTTATTGTGTGTGATCTCCTTTGTTCCCATCATTCTTTTCTCTCTTAACTGTAGACTATCAATATAAGTAAAAACCTAATTGATTATAAGCTTTGACAAAATTTAAGCCTTGGTCAAAGAAAAAAAGTGTTCTGTTGTCTGTGACCTTGTTTTTATTGTTTGCAGCTTTAAGCAGCTCCTCCATTCCAACTGTGCATTGCATTATAAGCTAATTTAGTTAACTGACATCTTTGAGTATATATAATGTCATTTTTAACTCTAGTGTATGTATGTATGTAGTGTATGTACCCTACAGTATGTGACAAAGAGTTGGAACTCAGAATTTTGAATACCTAGCCTTTCCACACTTCCACTAGTCAGATCAGATTTACAAACCCACCAGGCACATTCTACAAGTAATGGAGAGTGCAGTTTAGACATAGTCCAGTGCTGGGTTTATCACAGAGATGACAAATTTAGAAAAGAAATGTCATGCTGGCTAATTCCAAAACATTGATTCCACATGTAGTTCAAGTTAATGGCATTTAATAATTCAATAGGAGTTATTATTAAAAGCATGTTATCCAGCCATACATCTTTCTTCTAACCAGTTATCCTGGATGGATGGGTGGAATAACTGAATGGTTGATGTCTCACTGACATGGTGAGGTAAATGCAGCTATATGCATACTGTAAATGTCTTATCAACGAGTGCAATTGCTAGCCTGCGGTGACTTTGCAGTTCTTGGAATGTCCAGTTTAATTTCATGTAAAATGAACAAAAAGCCTTGAATCCCCATCATCTGTTTGTTTGTCGTGGTGAAACAGATATTTCATTTGTAATTTTTCTTTACCAATGCTTTTATTTTTTATTTTTACTGAACTTAGTCACTCACGTAACTCACTTTATGTCTGCTGTCCTTGAAATAACTGTAGGCTATAAGGATACAAACAGCCTTTCTAGTTTCTAAACCTGCTCTATTTATGCCTGCTCTTGACATGTGGAGAACTTCCACGCAAAACTGAATAAGACCTTTTTCATGGCATGACATTTTGATTTAGCAGTTCACAGCAGGAAAAGCACAGGTATACAGAGTATAATTTACTCAAGGACGGCAAGTACGACACTGGTCATGGGTATTTGTACTGCTTGCCTTTTAATTTTGAGTTGAACTGCTCTTGTTTAGTTTATTTTTTTATTTATATTCTTATTTTATATAATTTTATTATTTATTTTTTACTTTTCTCTATTTATCTGTACTTATTTCTGTCTATCTATTTAATATTGTGTTTTCCTGCAGGGGTAAAAGTGTCAGGGATATTACATGTATCTGCATGTACCTGTAGTCCCACTAGTTGTCAGTAGCAGTACTGCTACTAAACTTAGCACAAAAAGTAAGGACATTTGTGTTGGGTAGATTATTTCTCTGTGGTAACAATGCTTTTTGGCAATAAATCTTATACCGTTGGAAAGCCTGTTTAGTTCCCTTACAAATGGTACCCAACACACAAATGTCCTTACTTTTTGTGCTAAGTTTATACAGTATGTGTACCATGTGTGGTATAAAAAATCATCAGTATTAGTAGTACCATCTGTATTAGTTGGTCTCTCTCCTGGGAAATGTGCTCCGCCACAGAAATGACAGCTCCCATGTAATGCCGAGTCTTTTCCTCCTTCAGCACACACTCTTCCTTCTGTCTCTTCAATACACTCATCCTCCTCTCAGCCTTCCTGGATGATGGAGAGACAGGAGAGAAGAAGGGAATAGGTAAAACAAATGGGGAAAACAATGAGACAGAAAGGAAGAGGAGGATGGCAAAAAATAAAATAAATAAATAAGTAGGAAAGAAAAATGTATCAGGGGTTAAGGGAAAAAGAACAAAGCAAATAATATGGTTAAAAAAAAAACAGGCAATACAAGAATGCCATTTTGATGCAAGCAGGGTAAAAACACTGTTGGTTAATCAAACAACTTCTGACAATCTTCACACTTCAGAATGAGTAAGTCCATAATGATCTCAGCTCAGGTCTCCAGGGAGCAGAGGAAGGTTCCAGAGACCAGAACAGATTATAGAACAGCTGTAAAACCAAAATAAATTGTGCACTCTAGGGAAATTACCTGATCTGAACTATGGTAAGATATGTAATGCTATTGAAAAGCCACTCTGCAACTTCATCTTATGCCTGTATAGAGTGTTAAAGAACCCTCTTGCACTACAACTTACATGATAATGCTTTTTGGGTTAGAGTTAGCATAATTTTTAAACATGGGTTAAAACTCTGAAGAGGGGAGATGCTCCCCGTCTTTAAAAAAAGGTGGTTCTGAGCATGGCCTTTCCTGCAACCGGGGAAGAAGCTGCCAACTCAAATCTCACTTCAGGAATAACAGGGTAATCTAGTGGCAGAAGATTGAGGGAGATGTCAATCAAACACAGTTTGTACACGCATGCACACTCCTGAGAAGACCCCTTGTCTAGCAAAATAATTGAAAACATGGTTTGAGGGGGATAGGACATAAACATAATTGAAGGATATGGATAACATACAGTGTCAAATACTTCTGGTTCAGTAGGTATCTTTTATAAAAAAATATTAGACAGATAATCTGTAAAAAAATTCTCATTTTACACTAAAATATATTTCTGAAAACAACTGAGTACAGAAATCGGCAATGTAGTAACTTGATCTTGATTGATATTCGATCAGCGCTGCCTAGTTTGACCGCAGTTGTCATTGACACTGCAGTGTCATTGACACTGCGTTAGAGACTTCTCGGCTATGATTGGTTTTCCATGTGCCATTAGGAGCACCAAGAGGAGGCAGAGGAATGTGATTTTTTTCATAGATTATCTGATTCATGTAGTACTGTCAGGATATAGTGACAGTTTGAGTATACAACAAGTTATTTTTTATGAACATTGCCAACTGTAGCCCAAATAGCATGTCACAGGTTTCATGTGTAGGATGATACCAGACAAAGAAAGCAGTATATTTAGTACCTGTTGGCTTGTTTGGCAAGCTCCTGCTCAGCCTCCATTCTCCTTATATCAGCAGTCAGGTTGGCTTTTTCCAGAGCCAGATTCCTATTCTCCTCTTGCAGGCTGGACAATCTGAGAAGCAACTCGTCCATCTCACTCTTATTCCTACTCTCCTGCTGTTCCAGTTGCCTGAGAGCCAAGGGTAGATTATACAGCACATTATGACAAAACATCTAATACTTTGTGAACACAAAGTGCGTCCCATCAGTATACAGTAAAATGTACAAACCTACAGAAATGTCTGTGTTTTAATAATCCTGCTAACTTGAATCCTTACACTACTTATTTTGATTAACTTTTTGAGTTTTGGGTTAAATCCTACTGGCTTTCTTTCCCAACTCTATCAAACATAGCTAAAGTAATTACAGCTAGGATTCTGCTCGGCCACATCAATGCACTCGTCACATCCCAGTGCCCCTCTCTATTGCAATTAACAATGCAATACTTCAGCTGCTACTCTCGTTTCCTCTGCTACAGATCAATTGTAAACTTAATTCATAATATACTAAATCTAAACTGAACTGAACGGAACTCTCGGCAAACCTGTTGGAAAGAAGATTGGCATTTGGCATTTTTGGATGACAATATGAAGGGAACTGTACACCCTTTCCTAACATACAGCAAGCGAAAATGTGCCTCAAATATAAACTATTCTGTGTTCAGTTCTTCTTTTTGTTCTTACTTCACACAAGAAGGGTGTCCCACTTCAGCAGCAGAACTGTTTTTAATATTGACTGATTCATCTTTTAGAGAAATTAATATTTGATCACATAAGACATTGTGGCAATACCGTCTGAGTTTCCCAGAAACATTGCAATGTTCGTCCCAGGTGATGGCATCCTTCAGGCGGGCCTGCAGGACTAGTAACTCCCTCCCATTTTTCTGCACCTCCGTCCTGCTCTCTTCCAGGTCCTCCAGCAAACGCTGCTTTTCCGCTTCTAACAACATCAGTTGCTTAGACAGTTTGGAAACTATAAAGATAGGGAAGAGACAGGGAAGAGAGGTGAATAAGTGAAATGGAATAAAATAAACAGTCAGAAAAGGATGCAGGGCCACAGTGAAAGAGAATATATATATATATATATATATATATATATATATATATATATATATATATATATATACACATACACACACACACATATACATATATATATATATATATATATATTCTCTTTCCCTGTGGCCCTGCATCCTTTCATTCTGACTGTTTATTTTATTCCATTTCACTTATTCACCCTCTTCCTATATATAATATATACATACACACACACACATATACATACATATATATATATATATATATATATATATATATATATATATATATTCTCTTTCACTGTGGCCCTGTGGACCTTTATTTTATTCCATTTCACTTATTCACCTCTCTTCCTATATATATATATATATATATATGGGAAGAGAGGTGAATATGAGAATTTTATATATATATATATATATATATATATATGTGTACAAAATACCACACAGACGAGCAATATGTGTGTGTGTGTGTGTATATATATATATATATATATATATTACAGGTCGGAGCGGAGGCACAAAGAGGTGGGAGATCCATTCAAATGAGGCAGTTGTTGATATTTTGGTGGAAAATTGTGCAGCAATAACACATTAATGCCTAAAACAATTCCAATTACATATTTTAATTAAACACTCCCCAACCAGTAGACACATTTAAATCTGCATGAAAAAATTATGTTTAATGTGGACAAATGCAGGAACGTCTGAAAATCACTCTGGGTTTATCAATAAATTATTATAAGTGATTCGTACAGTATCTGTTGTCCACAGCTGCTTTAGACTATGAAAAGCTTCTCCTTAAGTACATTAAATCCCTGCAGTGCATCCATCTGACATAACACAAGGCTGCTACATTATACCCACACACACCTCTACACACATCAAATTGGTCCGTTATAACTCGATATTCTGCTTGTTTATGTGGGACACGTAGGATTACATTGATCCTTTGCTTTACAGCCTCCTTTTCAACTTTAAAAAAACAAAATCAGCAGGGGGGTTTTTCTTCTTAAAATGAATATTGAAGCAAATGCTGCTTTGTCAAATTTAAGATATGAAGTAACCATTTAAAACATGAAATACTGAATAAAGATTTCTGAAATTGGATTGATGCAACCATATAACATTTTTTCACCAAAGAATTGTGTATTACTTGTTTGTCTTCATTATTCTAATGAATTGTTACAAAACACATAATCTGCCTTTGGCTACAGATTTGTGGTGCTATTTGTTCACACTGTGCCACTCTGCACCTTCCAGCAGCTGCGCTCAGAGATGCACACACAGTGGCCGGGTTAGCTCAGTGGGTAGAGGAGGCGCACATATACTTGGAGGTTTATGCCTCGATGCAGAGGTCCAGGGTATGAATCTGACCTGTGACGATTTCCTGTATGTCTTCCCCCTCTCTCTCTCTACCCCTTTCTCACCTAGCTGTCCTATCAAATAAAGGTTTGGAAAAGCCCAAAAAATAAAAAAATAAAAAGATGCACACTTTGTGTTTGTGGTTGTACCTTCAGAATAGTGTCTGTTGTGGCTGGCCTTGGCCTTAACATGCTGAGCCTCAAGCTGATCAATCAGGACCTGGTTCTCCTGCAAAACCAGAAGGGCCTGTTGTTGTAGTTGATGACTGGAGGGAGAGAGAAAGAGAGAGATTGACATAGATCCCCTATGTCAGTTGGTACTAAGGCTAACTCCCTTCTCTCAGGCATACTCTGACCAGCCTCACAACAACACTGAACATTAAACAGAAATCAGAGTAAAGCAAATGATAAGTAAATGTAAAGAAACCTGTCTGGAACATTGGGAAGACAAAACTAAAAGCCAAAGTAGATTAGAATGTAATCCTGCACTAAAAGAGATTATGAATTAGCAGAACATCTCTCTACTGTCAGAGGTAGAAAGCAAAGACAGATCCTAACCAGGTAAAGGCTCAGTGGCTACAAACTGGCAGTTGAAAACACAAAAAATATAAACAAAAGAGAACATAATATGTGGTTACTGTTCGAAGGGTGAGGTTGACACAGAGATGCAATGTACAATGTAAAACATTCAATGAAACAAGGAACATGTGTGGTGGCAAATTTTATTTTAACCATTTCGTTTAATGATTGTTTTATAACGCCACAAGATTTAGCTTCTTCATGTGTAGATTCAAAAGGCTCCAAGTGAAATAGCTGGCAACCGTGAACTATAGCCTAGAGAGTTATTTAGTTTTACTAGCCTGAATCTTCTCACATTGTTGTCTTTTGCTTAGATAGAAGTGGAGAAGGCCGATGACTGTTTACGACAGTGAGAACTACGTAGGTTTCTGTCTCCTGAGATAAACTGTTGTTTAGGCTAATGAAAAGAACAGGAGCAGAGGGGAAGGTGAGACAATGGTGTGACTGTAATGATGTCTTCTTTTCAACTATGGCCATGCTAAGAGATATGTTTAGAGGGGTGGCTTAACAGAGGTTTTCACTATATGATGTGTGGATATTTAGACTTTAAGGTTAGAAAGACATTTTCAGTTGTACCTTTGAAACTGTGTTTTCTCCATTTGCAAATGTAAATAAATACTCAAAGACCAAACTTTGGTTTAATTCTCAAACAGTCGTTATTCATTTTCATTTTATCATGAATGACACTAAACGCTGCTGTTTCAAGGAAAACTTCCACGACATTTTGGCGTTGTCGGCAGGATGGATGAGTTAACAGAGAAAAGAGCTCCGTTGGGTCGCTGATGACTGGGTATCCAGGGATCAAAAATCACCTGCCTCATACCTCTAAACCTTTAAAAAGGTTTTTCAGAGAGAAGAGGGTTAGGACCACGGAGCGCTCTTGACTGTTTTCCACTCCGATAAAAACGAACAGGAAGAGATTTCAAGCAGCACGGTAAGATAAAATTGATTAATTACAATTGGATTGTGAATTCAAGGTTTTGAACAAACATTCTAAACAAGCAACCGTTGCTAAACGAATTGAGTAATGAATAATTGGCGAAATCATTCTCTTAACTAAAGAGAATAAATGAAACTAATTCTGACTTTTGGGAAGTGAGTAATTTGATATGTGTTGTGGGTCATTTTGGGTAACAAAGGTATAACTGAGGTTATGAATGACATCTTTTGGCAGACACGGACATATTTATGATTGAATTCCCATATGGTGATAAGACAATTGATTGACGGACAAGACCAGTGAGAGAACTGGCAGAGTAGGCAAGGCCTAAAAATTAATCTACGAAACTGATAGCCCGTTTCTTGATTAAAGAGGCAGACTGCAGAGTAAAACAAACAAAAAAAAATAGTTAACTATTTAAGAGATTTTTGACTGCAGGGTCGGCCCGGGTTTTTCATACAAGTTTCCCGAGCAAAAAACAAATAGTCTATAGCCTACTCTAAACGAGTTCTGGACCCTTTAAGGACAACCTGCAGGACGGTCTGGGTTGTAACGAAACTCTAAGAGAGCCTCTTGATTATTTAGAGACAGACTGCAACAAGGCAAAACATACTAAATAGGTCGAGTTATTTGACTATTAAGTTGATTTTGTCCGCAGGGCTGTACACGGGTTTTCACGCAAGTTTCCCGAACAAATAACCTTGCGGTGTGGTGACGATCACATCGACCAAGACATAGTATACTATAAGGTCCAAGGGTCAATCAGGGAAGAAGAAATTCCCCGTCCCAGTGATGCAACTGGACCCATTGTGGGTGAATGACTCATAAATATGGACCGGAATGTTTGCGATGTCTGTCATACTGGTCAAAAAGCTTTGGCTTTCCGAGAAACGGATCTTTGTCTACAAAGACACTGAGAATGTTAAAGCAAGATTTTAGAAGAAGTAGAAAGAAAATTAATGGGAAAATCAATGATTAAGACAGAGGATTTAAAGCTACTGGGTACGGGAAAAACAAAGAATGTTTTAAAATATAGATAAAACAGTGATCCAGGGAAAAAAGGCAAAAACAAACATGAACCAATAACCTCCTGATCAGTTCTAACCAAAGCCCATGTTCTGAGCTTTCTCTAAAAATCAGGAAGACGAGCTGGAGAAACGGAGGGACGAAGAGGACACGGACTCAACTCTGGGACAGGACCAACAGCATCCGTCACACCTGCATCGGGTGGAAAGACCAACGAGTACGTGAGAAAACCATGTTTGAAGCGTTTGTCTGCATGTTACAACAGGCTGGTGGGCAACATATGGAGCGCGGACCCGAAAAAGGCCGCTCCCACAAAGGACGTGGTCGAGTCAGAAGAGGCCAAGGCGGGTACCGTGGGCAAAATGCTGAGCCCTACAACCGAGTACCAGTGTTGGTACTGCAAGGACTTTGGACATTGGGTATGTAACTGCCCGAAGAAAAAGCAAAAAACACCTCAGACAGAGAACAACACTTGTCCCTCTGTTTGACTGAGTCCAACAGCTGATGAAGAAGGTAGTGCTGACACACACACACTCGCTTCATGCAATGAAGAAATGCTTTGCACTGATACACTGTTTTTGTTTTTGCTATTAGGGACAGTTGATAGGTTAGAAAGTTCTGAAAAATAATCTATTCAGTTAAACCATTATAGTATGTTATCTTCTGAAACCTACAAGAAAATGCCTACTACTGAGTGTAAAGTTAAAGGGGTTCCACTCACATAATTTGATTATTAGAGCTATAGATTTGACACTGAAGATTATTTGGTCATTCTATTTGGTCAATTGGGGCTGCAGGTCAAACTCGCTGTTCCTCTCTCCTGTACATGGGAAAAACAATTCTTGGTGTATGATTATGTCCACTTATTTGGTTTAGGTAGTGATTTAATGTGCACTTTTAACATGGGTTTAACCTCCACACCTGATGGATTGAGAATTTCTCGTAATGATGCAACTGACGAAACCACATGTTAATTACAGTGTAGCTAAAATGACCTCACTGAGGCGGTGTCTGTAATCAGCCCTGCTTCTGACTGCATGAAACCTGACAACCAATATCTACTGTACATCACTCAAGGCTGCATCTGCTTTTTATCCCTCAAGAAAAGTTTTTTGGTGCAGTGCTGTTTTCATGTAAAATGAACAGAATAGCAGCTTGTTCAGTTTAGTGTTAACGATTAGATTTTTACTTGAGCCTGTCACGTAAAATGTCTGTATACGTTCCTGATGTCACTGTAAGACTTTTGCTGCCAAAGCTAATGAAGCGTTCGTGAATATGAAACTGTCTCTGCAGTCTTCCCCGATGCTGGGACTGCCAGATCCCTAAAAACTGTTATACAGACATACACGTACATATACACATGCTTGCAATGAAGACATGCTTTTTGCACGCTAAAAACACTCCCCACACAATAGACAGATAAAATTAGACGCAAATACTGCACATTGAATAGAAACCACTTTTGGAAAATAGCTTAATTTATTCAATGTATTTATCTGATGTGTATACAAATTGCCTAGCATGGTGTTAATTATACAAGGGAAGAAAATTGAGTTTTTAGTTGATTCAGGAGCAATAATTTGGGTTTAGTGAAGTTTTTTTCTTCAAATCAGAAGCTCTCTGGTAAACTAGTTTTTTCCTTTAGAGAAATGATTGAGTGGTTATCCCAGGAAAGTTCACCATTCTTATGATATGTGTGTGTTCAGATTCTTAGGATCCTGAACTATAAAAGAAAGGAAAAAGTTCATTGTTTCTTTTTCCCCCTCTTCCTTCCATCTGAGTGTCCTGAAAATTTGTTAGGCAGACATTTGAAAATGTCTATTTTGAAATTGAAGCCATTCTTTTCACCTACACAGGTCTGCCCACGGGCTTTAAAGTTGTGCGACTTGATAAAAATCACTCTTTGGCTGACATATTTTTGTTGCAGCCTAAAAGTATGTATTTGTTTACAAATTATAATGGAACACGTACCATGTCAGTCTGTTAATCTCCTGATTACGGTAACATAAATTGGGACACCTGTAGTTAAGTTTAAGGAATCACAAATATTACATGCATTGCTTTTGTCACCTTTTTTTTTTGACCCTGATGAAGACTACGTTGAAAAGGTTTTTTTGAACAAATCAAAGGACGAGTATGAGTTTTCTTTTGTCTACTGGCATATACACATGTCCAGTGGCTGTTACCTTGACTGATAAACTACATAAGCTTTTCAGAAATTCTAACTCAAAAGCTCACATTCATGTTTCTTTGTTTCCAACAGAAGAGGAGACAGACCTAGGACACCGTGTGACTATTTGTAAAAATTGACTGACTGGACTGACACTACTGATAATGTGTTTATTTCTCTCCATCGAAAGGAGACTATAGAAAACCCATACAACGGCGTAGGCCTTGTATTCACAGTGTTCACATATTCAGTGAACGTGTGACTACAAACATGCATATTCACACGGTAAAAAACGAGATTTTTATTTACTGATGTTTCACCACACTTTTTGTCTCAGGTACAGCGTTATCTCTGGGAAAAACACACAAATGTGACGTGGATTGATAGACAAATTGTTAACCTGTAGTCATCAAGCTGCGTTCGGACTACAGGCCCCAGAAACATCAGTACACGCTAAAACAGGAAGTAATCGACAAGAAATCCGACCGTGTTTTTAACTCTTTATTTACAGATGGGGTTTATAGTTCCATGTTTAGATTCTCCAGAACGTACTCTTATTTTCTCAAGTAACATAAATAAGAAAAATAATTTTTATTATGATTGTTAAAGGTTTGTTTCATTCAGGACCTTCGAGCAGTAAATGCAGAGGGTCTATGTGGGTCCATGCTCGAGCACCTAATGTCTCCCACAGCTAAAAATAACATTCTGCAGGGAATGTTAAATGTTTTGATCCTCTGTTGTTTCGTCTAACGTTTTTCTTTTCTCAGAGTTCCAGTAGAAAAGACAGTAAATATGGTTTTATAGTTCTGGGTGATGGTAAGATGTACACCTTGACACACCTTTGTGAGGAATACATTGAGTTGTTAATTAATGATGCCATAAATTACTAAAAGAATAACAGTGTGTTTATGTACCCTGGAGAAATCCTTCTTTCTTTGAGAGAGGACAGCCAGAGGAGGGGACACACACACACACACACACACACACCACACTGAGATAAGACACAAGCTAAAACCAAACATGAGTAGTACAAGTGAAATTTTGGTTTAAAGAAATGATTTTGATATACATTTTTGTTGAATGTTATATGATATGATGCTTCCCATAACAGGTAACGATTTGGATAAATAGAAGGCTAAAAACTTTAATTTGTAATGATTCTTGGAACTAGCAGATGGTAATTAGTGTTACTTTGGTTTGTAAACTGTAGATAAAAAAGGACAAACAATGTATTTTGGGTAATTCGTCTTAGTTTAATGGTGATATTGCATAAATGCAGGTTTAAATGAGATTTAATCCTAAAAGCAGTACGTTTCATATCGTACTCTAATGAGTTTTTTTGTTGCTATATCACAAATTGTCTAAACTAAATTAGTTGATGTTGACGTTTATTTAATTAACGTCATATCATTTTATAAATTTACTGAGGTGAAAATTTCATCTAAAGAAATTATTTATTGAACTTTGGTTACTGATAAACAGGATTTGCTGTAAAACCTAGAACAATGTTAAGGATTAGAATATTAAACAGATTATTTATATTGCTTTTGAGTCATGAGCTTTGTCATGTCTCAAATAGGAGGGATATAGTATAGCAATGATAAATAAGGGGTTAAATAAAGAGAAAGAGAAAAGTAGCAAGGGAAATAAATAGTGTTAAATGATTTTAGTGTTAAATAATAATTTTTCTAAAGACGTTTGAAACATTTGTTGTGACATCACTGTAGCTCCAGTTTAAAAGATCTTGAATAACCAAAGTGATAGAATAGTTAACAATAAAAATTAACATTTAAAGAAAGAATCTGCTTAGCTGAGAACAAAATTGATAGTTCAACTGTAATCAAAAGGATCATCTACCCCCTGATGGACACGGTAGTATAAGGGGATGCAATAGTAATTGTTTTTGTTTTGTTGGTTATGATTTGCTCTAAAGAATTTTGCTCTAAAGAATTTTTTTTTTTTACATAGGTAGGGAGAGGCCCATAATAAAAAACACCTATTTCTTCCACGGCAGTATAAGGGAAATTATAGGTTAGGTTATTGCGTGAGAATTTTCTTCTGCTCTTTTGGCCATGAGAATCCAGGTGTCAAGCATGGGGATTCTGTGGTGATAACAACTTCAGGAGGAAGGATTGGCAAATAGACAGTGAAAGAAACCATCAGGATCCTTCCAGTGACACAGGGCAGTGAGAGTCACCTGGATACACACATCACTACAAAAGGTTCCGGAGGAGAAGAGGACAGGTTTTTCTACAACCTGCAACAAGTGACGAGTAGATCCTCTGCTGAGTCACCCACGAGGTTAATCGATTCAGAGATCAGCCTGACAGATGGCGTTTCTGTGCTATCTCTGAAATCAATCGGGGAAACTGGAGTTTTTCTCACTGTTTGCAACACATTGAGAGAGGAGAAAAACGAGAAGTTCTTCCAAGGAGGAAAAACCAGAAGCTACATATTGGTATTGTAGCCTGCTGTTTAAAATCATTTCAGAAGACAGCAGTGATACTGATCTCTTCTCTGACAATCACACACATACATTCTCTGACAGTGACAGCAGAATACACTTCACAATTGTAGAGGACACACCGCTTCTCTCTCTCACATTCTTTTGAGGAGCATCTGACATTCCTCTGACAAACACACACACTCTCAGCAGAGTGCTTTGAACACACACACATGGAGCAGCTGGACAGAAAAGACTGAAATAGGTACCCTTCAAGAAGAACAAGGGGGGTTTTCCACATTTGTCGTGTGTTTATTCTTCATTACTGCATTTATGATTTTCTATTGTGTTTATGGTTTTTGCATTTTATTTTTGATGAGAGAAAAGTATGATAAATCACGTGTAACCATTTCTCCCAACATATGCATACACAAACACTCTAGGAACACTAGTGAAGAACATGGAGAGAAAGACGAGTGATGCGTTCACTGCTTTCCATGTCAAGGAGAAAATGGTGGTTGGAATACAATAAGTACTAGTACAGAGCTAATATTACTGTAATGATTAACTTACGTCCACTCTTATGTTCCAATAATAGGCATTAGGATGGTTGGTATACGAATGCTACTAAATTGGGGCTAATTAGGGGTTTTGTACTTTATGTGGTTCCTCATGACCACACAAACTCAACTGATAGAATATTGATAAAGAAAGTAAATTATTCCTAAACAGCAATATTGTTAATATTGAACAAAGTTAAGTACAAAGACCTAGGCCATTTTCTTGTGTGTTTTAGAACTTAGGAAAAGTTCCTTGTGGATCACTTTCCACATTGACGACACACGGACACCACGTTTGACTAAGACTTTTGAAAGATTATCTAATAGATACATTTTCTACTAATGCATGACTTGGTATAGTTAAGAAATGTATGCGTGATGTAGGTTATAATGATTCTTGTTATGATTGTTCACTATTCCTTCGCTTACAGAAGTAAGCTATTTTCAGTAAAACCACACACATAGAATAACTGAATTTTGTTTGTGCTCTGACAGCACTTAATGATGTTAGAGACAAGGAGGGGTCAGTTTGATTCTGATTCTTCTCAACTTTCACTCTGTGAGAGCTCTAATAATTGCACTGAGCGTGTTTCAATTGATTTATATTAAAATAACCAAAGGAGGGAAGCATTTGATGGCATTGGGTAAATTAATTACAGCTTTATGGAAAATTTGAAATGTACTATGCATTGAACGACTTCGCCGTATGGGTTTGCAGTATTTGGGGTTTAACCATGGGTTGTCAATGGACATAAGCATGGGTAGATATGAAATTAGTAAATGTTCACACTTCACACCAGGTTATTTTAATGTTTAAATACATAACACATTCTTTACACAAATTATAAGGCAGTAGTCTAAGGTGACATTAACCAGTGACATTCAGGTCTAGGGTTTTTAGCAGGTCTTCAAATTAGTTTTTTTGTTTTGTTTGCTATGTCGTTACCCTAATCAAGAAAAAGAGTTCACTTCAATCTTATGGTAAATATGATTGAGCCTTCTGACGTATTTCGTCTTTCTGAATATGATAATAATGTTTGGACACCGTCTCTGATACTGTGGGAGATTGATTCATTTTGTTTTATTCTTTGACGTGGATGCTTGCTACTAACATGTAAGAAACAGACATGAATATCCATAAGGTTGAATATTAAGAAGTAAAGTTTGGTTATGTGATTAATTCTATAATAAGGGTTGAATCTTTAAAAGTAAAATTTATTTTGTGTGATTATTTTGTAATCAAAAGGGTGAACTGTGGTGGCAAATTTTATTTTAACCATTTCGTTTAATGATTGTTTTATAACTCCACAAGATTTAGCTTCTTCATGTGTAGATTCAAAAGGCTCCAAGTGAAATAGCTGGCAACCGTGAACTATAGCCTAGAGAGTTATTTAGTTTTACTAGCCTGAACCTTCTCACATTGTTGTCTTTTGCTTAGATAGAAGTGGAGAAGGCCGATGACTGTTTACGACAGTGAGAACTACGTAGGTTTCTGTCTCCTGAGATAAACTGTTGTTTAGGCTAATGAAAGGAACAGGAGCAGAGGGGAAGGTGAGACAATGGTGTGACTGTAATGATGTCTTCTTTTCAACTATGGCCATGCTAAGAGATATGTTTAGAGGGGTGGCTTAACAGAGGTTTTCACTATATGATGTGTGGATATTTAGACTTTAGGTTAGAAAGACATTTTCAGTTGTGCTGCGTGTACCTTTGAAACTGTGTTTTCTCCATTTGCAAATGTAAATAAATACTCAAAGACCAAACTTTGGTTTAATTCTCAAACAGTCGTTATTCGTTTTCATTTTATCATGAATGACACTAAACGCTGCTGTTCCAAGGAAAACTTCCACGACACATGTATTTTAACAAGTTCAACTCTATGATCTCAGATTTAAAAGTACTGAATGACCTCTCAAAATGTCTCACACACACACACACACACACACACAATATATATTTAATATAAATCAATCTTAATATTGTGTTAATGTTTATATTACCATTTGTGTTCTGACTGTCAGACTATTTGGACAAATTGTATTTTGATGCTTTGGTATTGTTTCATGGCACCTGCCAAATGCATTTAATGTAAATGTAGTCTCAGAGGTGTCAAGTAACGAATTACAAATACTTCGTTACCTTACTTAAGTAGAAATTTTGGGTATCTGTACTTTACTGGAGTAATTATTTTACAGCATACTTTTTACTTCTACTCCTTACATTTTCACGCAATTATCTGTACTTTCTACTCCTTACATTTTAAAAATAGCCTCGTTACTCATATTTCAGTTCGGCTTGTTTTCATTCCGGCTCGTCATCGTTCAAAAACACACACACAAAAAACCTATCCAAATCGCTCCATCCGGAGAGAGTGAATTTGATTGTGGTTGGATGAGAAGTATAAACATAGCTATTCCGACACCCTATTGGTTTGTACGCGATCCATCGCACCTGCACAGACCCGGTGCTAATACGGCACCGTTGCCTTAACGACCGTTATCTACCGGACCGAATAGCAACGCGGATTTCGGTGCCTTATTTAGGAGCCACTTAAATGACTGCGCTTCTCTCTGATGCTCCGAAAACGGACGTTAGAGGGAACTGAAACATCGCCGCACGGGACGCTAGTTAACACTACAGTTGGCAGCAGGTAACGTTAGCCTACCGTTAGCCAGCAGCTGGAGTAAACACGGTTAAAATGCTGACAGCTAAACGGTGTAAAAGTGTGTCTGTATTTCACTGGAGAGAACTGTAACACCAGACTGTAGCTCCAGTTGTCTGAAAAACACAGAAGAGATGTGTCACCTTTTTCAGCACTTCTGAGTTTGCAGGTATGATTTTAATATAACATTATTATAGTCATTATGGCCTTTAGAAGAACATTTTTTTGTGGAAGTGGGGGAAGTTGATGTCAACCTCCCAAGACCTGTAACTTTGTCACGCCCATGGGTGTATTAAGAGAACAGTCATGCCCCAACATTTACATAGGCTACACAACTGACCTGAGATCAGGTAGTCTTCTGAATCTAAATCACGCAGATCTCTGCTATTCCATTACAAAATTCACTTCTGAAACTTTTTTATGCGAGAAATCAACTATGTAAAGCTCAAATATGGGCCGCTTTACGAAAATGGATGGCTAATTGCAAATTTTGTCCAACTGTGTGTCGGAGTTCAGCGCCGGTGCTGCCTGTGTTGCTGCCTCGCCGCCCGGCCTGCCTTCCTTCACAGACCCCGGCATGCTATGAGGTACTTGGAGCTCCGTCACAACTGGCAGCCCACTGCACTCCATACCTGCGCAAAGTCACCGTCTTTTGGGCTAATGGACAACCAAATGCCGCTGCCCTGACATTGCTCCAGGGCCTGCAACTCCCCTCTTCCTGCTAGCTAAATGCCCGGTGTATGTGAGTGAGAGCGCGGTCAGCGAGCTTGTTACGCCAGTAATCTCTTACCACAGGTTTCAGTTAATCTTATAATGTGTGTAATTATAATGTGTTGAGTTATTTAAACAAACGATTGGGGAAATAAACGCCGCTTGTCCGCGAGTCTCATTGATAGAGCCTGCGGCTGGATGGAGCTCTATCAATGAGAGCTAGCTAGCCTCCCCTCAGAATTCCTCTGAAATTCACAAATATTCATTAACTTGAAAACAAAACATTTAGGTAGCTAGATGTTGTATAAGTGGTGTGACGAAATTCAAACTGTAAATATACTCTAATTACGCCGAAAATGAAGCTAACTATCCGTGATTTGTAGCTACATATAGCTAGAATTGAAGGGGCAGTCGCAGCTAACGAAACACCTAGTCTTCACAAATATTCATTAACTTGAAATCGGACACCGTTGTTAGCTTTATAAGACCCTTAGGTAGATGTTGTATAAGTGGCGTGACATGTGTGTAACATGTGGTAAGAGATTGCTGGTGTAACAAGCTCGCTGAGCGCGCTCTCACTCTCACACATGGGCCATTTAGCTAGCAGTAAGAGGGGAGTTGCAAGCCCTGGAGCTCTGTCAGGGCAGCGGCATTTGGTTGTCCATTAGCCCAAAAGACGGTGACTTTGCGCAGGTATGGAGCGCTGTGGGCTGCCAGTCGTGACGGAGCTTCAAGTACCTCATAGCAGGCCGGGGTCTGTGAAGGAAGGCGGGCCGGGCGGCGACGCAGCAACACAGGCAGCACCGGCGCTGAAATCCGACACACAGTTGTTGGGGACCAAGAAGCTGGTTAAACAGTGATTTGGCTCAGATTGAGTTGACTGCAGAGACACAGAGGAGGCAGGACAAAGGATCTTCGCCTACATGTGAATTCCAAAGCCAGTTTCACGAAACTCCTAAAAGCCACCACTTCGCAAGATGGAGAAAGTGCATTCAACACGTGTGGGACAAGGCAGACTGGTGGTGAGACAAAGAACTGCTTCACACCTGTGACCAGGTTGCAGTTTTCCCATTGGCCGTCGGGTCCTTGAATGCACCACCCCGCCACTAGGAGGCGGAGGGAGGATAAAAGCGGTCGGCACTGTGTGTTTCTTCGCTTTTCCACCGTGACTCACGTCGCTAAAGGAGGCACTAGTCCGGACTAGCTAGCTAACCAGCATCACCCTCGCTGGTCGAGTTTCGAGCTGGTACAAAGTTTATATTGGCCTGATATACAAAAGGGATCCGAGGGAATACTGGACGAAGTATTCCTTCATCTGCAGGGGGCTTAATCAGCCTGGATTCAAGACAAGGACTACGTTCTGGTTCTTGTTTGGTCGACCTGGATTCCGTTCGTCCCCTCTGCTTCGGACAAAACGGATCGTTAAGCTCTGGCAAGAGACTTAACTGACAAACAACGCATGTACAGTAAGAAGCTTACACAGTTCTGGGCAGATATTAGAACTAGTGCGTTTTGGTTTGTTACTAATGAACAAAGGGTTCGCTACCGCTGTGCCATTAATGTGATCTGATTGTAATCATGTATGGGCCATATCTTGTTATTAATCTATTCTGTGAATGTATAAATTGATCATTATACTCGTTGATTTATGTTGTGTTAAAGTAGCTGGGGTAAAACCGTAATTGCTATCTGCTGACTCCTTTCAGGAGTTTTAGTTACTGTCCGCGAGATAATCGCGATGAATCCGCTGTTAAGCCACTGAGCTGGCCGTTATCAATATCTTAAGATCAGAAGTGCCTCTTTTCTTTACTCTCCTTCTCTTTCTTCCTTTACTAACACACACACACACACACACACACACAGAGCTAGCGCACAAGAATTACCAAGCTAACGCTGTAGCTTCACACGTGGATCTCCCTACGTTCGTACAGAGCTAAAACAGGAACTAGCTACCAGATCGGCTAAGCGTTCCGTTTGCCTAGCCGACCCCCGGCTTCTTCAGCCCTCTCACAGCACGCAGCACCACTGGCACCCTCTTGAGGCTAAATAGTTTTGTGCAGCTCACAGGAGTAGCCATCTTTGGAGTTGTTTTGGTGTTTAGAACTACACTCCGACACTGCCCCCTCCTTTGTCACTCACTCTCTCTCACACACACTCACACACACACAGACACAGACGTGTCCATGACACATGCTGCTTTGTTTTTGCTTTGTTTTTGGTTGTGATATTATAAAAAGGTATATGAGTTTATTATTGAAGGATTATTGTTTAGCTACTGATAATTGTGAAGTTAATAAATCTTATTATACTTAATTAGCAGTTGCTTGTGATTATTTGTGTACTTGTTGTAATAATTGCTGGTCGATCAGGTCCGTGCTTGGATTCACCCCTTCCTTTATTTCCTTTTTAAAGGACTACCACAGAAATGAGACTGTTCCACAGTTTGATTATTGGTCCCTGACTAGCAGGGTGGTGCCCCGTTTTGATTGTTTGTCGATTTGATAAAGTTATTAATAACCATATTCATAACTTTATTAATATTGATAAAACATCTTTGATAATTTGCCAATGATCAAATCTGTACCCTACGAGAATCCTACACAGTCTTACCAAATTTGCAATTGGCCATCAATTTTCGTAAAACGGCCCATATTTGAGCTTTATATAGTTGATTTCTCGCTTTAAAAAGTCTCAGAAGTGAATTTAATAACGAAATAGCCCGACAAACAATGTATAACTTTGCAGTGTCTGAAATATGAGACCTGCTGTCAAGTCTCCCATGTGTTTCTATGTAGTTTGCTCAAAGCAATCAGTGCGCACCTCATTCTGAATATTCATGGGCATACCATATTTGGAAGAAAAGCTCTTGTTCCAAATAGAGCCATATTCACAGGGTAGTTAAGGGCCCAATAAAACAGCATTCGGGCAATTTTCAGCCCAACCAATGTTACATACCCCATTAGGAGACCTTAAGGAACAGTGTAAAATACCCTATATAATCATTCTATCACCCCTTTAAAATATTAATTGTTGGCATGATTTTATAAATCATATTTGAATGTTACATATGTGGCACAGTAAATCTAGGATTAACTGTATCTGTCGGCTGATATCTTAGTGACTACCTTACCTATAGGCCAGTAAGCCTATCATCAGTGGGAATTTATATTTGCTAAAAATATGTTGGAATTATGTTAAGGCATTTTAATTTATTTTTAATTTTTTAAAGTCTCAAAAATTTACAATAATTTGGAGGCCCCCCTGCAATGACTCTGAGGACCCCCTGTCGAAGATCTTTGCCTTACTTTTACTTTTATACTTTAAGTAGTTTTGAAACCAGTACTTTACACTTTTACTTAAGTAAAAAGCTTGAGTTGATATTTCAACTTCTACAGAAGTCTTTTCAAACCCTAGTATCTACACTTCTACTTGAGTAATGAATGTGAATACTTTTGACACCTCTGCGTAGTCTTCATTAAATGTCGGAACTAAGTCCAATGAGTACATACTGCAAATGTGTAGGTGTCAGCAACATTACAAGCTAGAGTGATGATGAAAACAGAGTAGTAATGGGGAAGATATAAGAGCACAGAAGAAGATGTAAAGCTTTAACTGCTTTTATTTCATAATTTCACAAAATTTAACCTTTAGTAAACGACCCAGAGACAGGCAAGCAGCAGTGCTGAAGAGAATAAAGGTAGAGGTATTTCATTTTTCACTTTGTCAGAGGGATGAATGATGACGGCCAAGCAAGTGCTGAACCAATACGCACTCACATTATTGTATATTTCTTCTTACCAGCTCTTTTGGCTGATGCCTCCAACCTTTGCGATTTCATCATGGAGTCTCTCATTTTCTTTGATCACCTCCTCTACATGAACACGCAACCTCTTCACCTCTTCCTGTGGCAAGCAGACAAAGACACATAAGGACCTCTGATTTCAAGGACAGCTAAACAAAAACAAAAAAGAAATATATACTACCACCTAATAATACTAATACTACCACCCCTTGGTCCGAGACAAAATCCTTGACAGCAACTACAGCTGGGTGCACCAGTTCTCCAGGGGCCTGTAGTAAGGCTGCTTGATTATGGAAAAAATCGTAATCAACATTATTTTGGTCAACATTGAAATCACAATTACTAAAACACGATTACTCCTAGACTTTCGGAAAGATGTTAAAAAGTTAAAAAACAGTGAAACATTCCTTAGTACTTTTCCCGGGTGAACTTTTTTTCCCCATTCAGAACACAAGACAAAATAAGAGTTTACTTGCAAAACGTAATAATTGTTTTTCTCAATTACTCTGTTTTTGTGATTTAGAAGCCAAAATCGTAATCATGCTTAAAAATTTGATAGTGGATTAGCCAGCTATCTCCATGAAGCGGGCTCATTTATTAACAGGGGAGGTAGATCACCTTGGTAACCTAAGACCATCTAACAAACCGAGTTTATGGCACTAAATACGTAACGACGATTAGAGCTACATTTCAATTACATTGAGTAGATGTTTCTACACTCTTATTCCATTCACTGCAACTAAGAATAACATGAGACAACTTTGTGATGAGAACTGAAAATAAAAATATACCATATGTTGTCTTTTACTGGAAAAATAATATTTACACTCTAAAGTGGCTTCTGTTTTAAATGTAACATTTCAGTCAGATAAACATGTGTAGCAAGTTTTGATCCCACGCATTGCATACATCCAAGGCAGCACACTAACCGTTTGCTTCTTATGTCTTCCATAACATATAACATTCTCCTGATTGATCAGATGACTGTGTGTGTGACTTTCTTATTATTATCCCCTCAATCAGAAGAAAGTCACACACATGCATACAGTCCCTCACAATCCCTTTACCTCAGTGGTTTGCAGAAGTGCATCTTTCTCGTTCATCCTGTCTTCATAGGCCAGCAACAAAGGAGATAAATACTTCATGTCAAGCTACAAAAAAGGACAAATAGAAATGATCCAAATTAGCTACAACATCAAACCCATTCATCTATCCATCTCTTGATCTATCCAGCAGGGTTCCAGATAGTGAACAACCCGGCATTCTGATTTGGTAATTTGAGAGAAAAAGCAAACTCTTCCTTCTGCAACGTTTTAGTGGTCCTGAGCCTGTTATGTGTCAGCAGACTGAGCATGTATGATTTCACATCTACAATCAATCTACATTAATCTGCTAGACTATTGCCCTGCCATATTAAAGCAATGTATTGTACAGCTATATGTAGATACTGACCAGCCAGGGAGGAGGAGACCCCGTCTTTGGTAAGCCATTGATTCTGGAGCTCTGGATGAGACATAGTAAGAAAGAGAAAGAAAGTAAAGTAAGTCTCATACCATCATAGCCATGGTAATATGCTTTAAATGTTGCCCTTCACACAAAGAAAAAAATATAAAAATATGTTGATTTGCTGCTTCTAGTGTGCAGGTGCTTGAGGAATTTCAAAAGTGAAGCTACTCCAGCATTTTCTATAGCAAAGAACATTACAGTTTTACAAAAACAGAACAAATTGGCAATTAAAAGTAAATGACAATGTTTATGTGATTTATGGAAGCACACACAGTTCAATTATAGCTTGGCTAATCAAACCAATTCAGACTTATCCTATCTCTTATTACTGTATCATTCTAATATAAAACTACTCCCTAATCTTTTTTTCTTTATCTCTTCCTTCCACCAGCCACACTTCAGTAATGAGGGCGAGCAGAGATGTAATGAGAACAGGAGATCTCTTGGTGAGAAGACACAGCATGAGGTACCCATGATTAAAACCATAAGCCAGCTTTCTCCTGTAGTGTAAAAAACACAACAAACCAGAATGAGAACCAGTAACTCCTTTAGTTCAACAAATCAGATAGTAGACAAATATAAACCTTATTTTCGCTCAGCAGGGATCTGGATCAAAGGCGGATTTATATCTTAAAGGTTTGCCGTGGAAATAAAGTTATATACTGGTAATATATTCTGTATACAAGCTGATTAAATTAGACTGAAGGGAAAGAACTGCAGTACAGAATAAAAAAAAACTGGTGCAGTGCCCGTTCAAAACGGGCCGGTTTGATTAATTTACTTAATAATCAAAAGGTGCCAGAATAGTTCCAGGTCATTCCGGCCCAGTTTAACCCCTGGTTAAATGATTATGATTGCAGCTTTGCAGTTAATCAGAGTCCTTAGAGGAGGTAGTCTATTTGTGGGTGTGGGCATGGTTTGCATCCAGCGGCAAGTAGTGGTGGGCGGATCAATCCAAATATCGATAATATCGATACAAACGTTGGTATTGATATTGATCACCAGTTGAATACCAGTGTAATGAGATGGATACTTTAGTTTCAGTTTCTCTCCAGTGTTCACTGCTGCGGTTTCATCAAAGAGGCGACCTGGCTGTCTGTGTCAGTGCCGTTCCTGTCACAGCGCGGAGCAGGCACACTTTGCTCCTCCTCCCCCCTCTTGTGATTTGATGTTGTACCGTCATGTGACTCGGCGGCGCCGGGCAAACAAGCACGCAACCAGCCGGGCCCAGTGGCGGCCAGCAGCACACACACACAAGCAGGACAGAGACGGAGCAGAAGAATGGCAGAGAGGAAGAGGAGCACCGTGTGGCTATATTTTCAGGCCAAAAATTCAACAACGGCAAGCTGTATAATTTGTAAAAAGGCTGTAAGATACAGTGGTAACACAACTAATTTATACAAGCATATGAACATTCTGTCCTGGGTTTTAACTTATTAATAATCCAAAGGAAAACAAAACCACTTAAAAGGGCTTGAAAATTCATTCAGATTTAGCAATTTCAAGATGCATCCTCTTTAATTATTAAAAAGCATCGGTATCGTATCGGTATCTGCAATACTGGCCCTGTATTTACTTGGTATCGGATCAATACCAAATTTTGCAGTATCGCACACCACTAGCGGCAAGTGAGTCTGTTTATCCCTATCCATATGCTATGCAGACTTATGAGCGCGTCATTTTAGCTAAGTTAGCTAATTAGCTTAGCTTGCTAATTCCACCTTGCTTTAATGCTACAATGGTTATAAAAAAATAAGCCTAACAGCAGCAGTGGTGTCTCCCCCTCTATTTCTACTGTTTTTGTGTGTTCTTGTGTTTAATAGTGCGTTCATTTACCTCGGAACTCGGAAGCCGAAGCTGGGAATGACATGACACCCGAGTTGGATGTGTTCCTTTACAAATCAGATTTTCATTAGCTTTAGCCATTGTTAGCATTGCCAGTTTATAACAATGCATTACGCTGTTTTTTGTGCATACAAACAGCGTAACAAAATGTCCATAGATAGAAGTTGAACAGGACTATGTGTATGATTGATTTAGTGAGACACCAATAACACAGAAACGCTTATAACTGTACATTACAACAGCTTTCACAACTGTTGATACACAGAGCAGCCATGTTTAGCTTGGGTTACACACACCTAGAGATTGGCATGGTTTTATTTCAGTTAGCCTAATAGCTGGTTTGATTTGCATTGAGAGATGATTTTATGGAAAGTACCCCATGCCAATCGTGAGATATGATGATGTGGGGCTATTTTAATTCCAAAGGCCAAGGGAACTTTATCAGGATGCATAGTAATCTGGATCCATGAAATAACTGGCCTTTAAAAATAAAAATCTGCCTGCCTCTATGGGAATTTAACATAGTATACTTATGCCCCCTATATTTTAAGGAAGAACATTTATTTATTTACGATACATTATTAATTCACAAAGAAAATTGGTGTCTTTAAAGGTTGGATTTTTCCTATATTGAACAAATCAAAGAAATGGATGTGCGAGAATTTCCTAAAATTAAATGAAGATAAAACGGAGGTGATCATTTTTGGACCAAAAAATGAACGATTAAAAGTCAATGCTCATCTTCAATCAACAATGTTAAAAACAACAGACAAAACAAGAAATATTGGCATAATTATGGACTCTGACCTGAATTTTAACTGCCACATTAGGTCAGTAACAAAATCTGCCTATTATCATCTTAAAAATATGGGTACGGTAAAAGGACTTATGTGCCAACAGGATTTGGAAAAACTTATCCATGCTTTTATTTTCAGTAGACTTGACTACTGCAACGGTGTTTTTACAGGTATTCATAAAAAGTCTATTAAACAGCTGCAGCCGATTCAGAACGCTGCTGCACGAGTCCTTACCAACACCAAAAAAATAGATCAAATCACTCCAGTTCTGAAGTCCTTACACTGGCTTCCTGTGCATCAAAGAATAGATTTCAAAATACTCATGTTAGTTTATAAGTCACTAAACGGTTTAGGACCAATTTACCTTTCGAATCTGCTATTACACTATGAGCCGTTGAGATCCTTGAGATCATCAGGGACGGGTCTGCCTTCCATACCCAGAGTCGGAACAAAAAAGGGGGAAGCTGCGTTCAGCTTCTATTGTCCCTACATCTGGAACAAACTACCGCTAAAGTGTAGGTCGGCACCTAATCTCAGCTCTTTTAAATCAAGGCTGAAGACCTTTCTTTTTAACACTGCTTTTTCTTAATTCATTTTTGTATTTAAATTTTAAAATTTAATTTTTTTTTCATTAATTTTTTATAACTGTTTCTTCATCTGTTACCAATTTGTATGATATTTTTATCACACATGTCTTTATGTCTTGTGTAAAGCACTTTGAATCGCATTGCTGCTGAATTGTGCTTTACAAATAAAATTGCCTTGCCTTGCCTATATTTTTTAATTAAGGCATTAAGATCAATTTCCAAAAGATGTTTTATTATTCCTCAACTTTAGCATGGGTGTGTAAACGTATGCAAGCCACTGTATATTTGGATTGGTTGCAGGTCACCTCATTAAAAAGACTCCCTCACGCACTCACTCAGTCCCACACAGAGACTCCTGTCTGAAGAAAGCAGAGGAGGAGAGTACACTAGAACACATACACCTTTCATTTAATTCTGGCAACATGAGCTGGAGTGAGATAGGCTGAGTGACAAGAGAAAGGCTCCTGGTGGAATTCCCTGATATTAGGAACTCTTCTACAGGTAAGCTTGTTAAGGCTGCTTACATTATCCTTCTGGGGGCTACAGTTACATAAGCTCTCATTCATAAATTGTCAATTAGTGAGTTTGTTTGAGATTGATGTGTTTCCACAAAAATGCTAATAATATTCTGTACCAAAAACACAGCAGAAAGTCAAACCTTGGGCTTCGGCAATATACAAGATGAGGTGCTACTCAAAAAGCAGAGGTGTTATCTTGTAGCTAGTCATACCTCCTGTTTGGACAGTGGTCTGAAGTGGGTTTGGTAGCGGCTCAGCTCCACATTCAGACGGTGCACTGTCAATTTGAGGGCGTCATTTTCATCCACTAGCTCCTGAGCATGTTGCCTCAAATTCAGTAGCTCTGCCTGGCTGCCTGTAAGCACAGCAGATCAGGTTAAGGGCTAAGTGCCCGAGCAATATACAATGAAATAGCCATATTTATTATCATAGTTTCAAAAGGAAAGAACAGCGATGGCAAGATGGCTTTGGTCTTTCTTCAACATAGCTTTGACTCCCCATGTGGTCTGCTGGCTGACACTGAACCTCAACATAATTTAACCCTTAGGGTATAATAAGGAGGACATCATTAATGCTTCACCAGCAGAGAATAACAGTAGTACTTTTCCATGCTGCTTCTTTCTGCCTACCAGGAGGTCAGAGTCCCTAACCACCAAGACAACCCGCTACCAATTCAAACTGGCAATTTTCAATCCTTTAAACTCCTAGATTTTTTTCCATTTCGTGTTTCTTTTTCATTACTTCCCCACCCTCTGCTTCTCATCATGCCGAAAAAGTTACCGTGGAGTTCAAGGATCAGAGCCATATCTACTCACAGCACCATTTCCCTCATTTCAACCCTACACATGCATCTGTCTTATGGGACAACACTGCTTCATTCCCTCTCCCATCATTCCTTTTCCAGTTACTCCTTATTTCTCTCAGATCATTCTCTTTCCCCCCATAATTTTTCTCTTTCTGTCCCTCTGTACATCTCTAATGGCTCCTCCACTCTACCTGCAGACGACCTCAGGTTTGAGGAGGCTTGGCTGTGACTGATCTCCTGTTCAAGCCGTTGCAGTCTTTCCTCCAGTAACTTTTGTTCATCTACCATCCTTGTGTTCTTCTCTGGCAGGGCCCACGCTACGTCCCTCTGCACCTCACTGCATGCCCTGCTGGGCTCTGGAGATAGCTGGGTGGGGTGTTTGGGTTTTTTGGCTTGGCTGGGTTGGGCAGGGGTTAGGATGGATAGTGCGGCTGTAATAGGAAAGGTAAACATAAATATAATAAATTAAAATTGAATTCTCAATACGCTATACTTATGGGAACATATCTAATATGGCCATTACATAAAATGTGTGTGTGAAGCAGAACATTTCTTGAACTGTTACATATTAACTAAGTAATTTGACTTGGGCAATGTCTTGGAATATACTAAGTGACTTAAACTAACAACTGTATTAGAATATATCATATACATTAGTAATAACCTAAAATATAAGAAAAAAAAAAAAAAAAAAAAAAAAAAAAAAAAAAAAAAAAAAAAAAAAAAAAAAAAAAAAAAAAAAAAAAAATTCAAATTTTTCTAGAGAAAATATTTGTCAAAAAAAAAAAAAAAAAAGGGGGGGTACAAAAAAAAGAGGGTTGTGTTAAAAAAAAAAAAAAAAATTAAAAAAAAAAAATAAATTAAATTATTTTTTTTTTTTTTTTTAAAAAAAAAAAATTTTTAAAAGATAGGGGTGTTTTTTAAAAAAAACACCGTGTTTTTACAAAAACAATTTAGTGATTAAGGTAGGAGCAATTTTTTATTTAGCACTGTCAAAAGCCTGAAGCCAGCTCTGGTAATAATAGCAATAATGAGGCTTTCCTTTTAGCTCTAATGATGTAAGGCTATATTATGTCTGTTGTGAAA